>NW_020528727.1:0-87916 GCF_003368295.1 Carassius auratus
GCATTTATATTTTTAAAAAGTTATTAAATATATTTAATTCATAACTTCTATGTAATGTTTCATGATCATACAGAGTCTGTCAATCCCTTATGCTTACATTAAATGGAAGAAATAAAGGATAAATAAAAACTAAAAATACAGCTTTCTGAAACTTTCAGTTTGGAAAAAATTAGATGTGACCAAGGACCTTTGGAAAGTCTGACATACTAAACTGAATGCAGTGGTGTAATGTAACGAAATAATAAAACTTGTTACAGTACTTAAGTATTCCTTTGGGAGTATCTGTACTTCACTTGAGTTTTTATATTTCAGCTAACTTTTACTTTAACCCCACTACATTTCCTAATTAAAATGTTAACTTTTACTCCAATACATCTCCCTGAAGCATATTCTTTACTTATTACAAAATAGTCAGAAGAACACAGACTATAGGAAAGCAGGTTTGATGAATCAGTAGTCTGGCACTTGCAAGTAAGACTCCTAAAAACACCTTTGTTCACGTGCAAACAAGTGCATGCACCACCGCAGATTTTTCAGATACAGCACCGTCTGGTGATAATATGATAAGTAAGTGCTGTTGTGAAATTTTAATGATGTGAGAATCTGACATTATCAAGTAGTTTATATCACAAAATCACACACAGAGTACACAGGCGTTTATTTATTAGTCTATTACACTCAAAATTCTAGGCATTCTAAATTGTAGATGTCCAAAATGATTCTGTATGCTTTTTATATTTAAAGGGTTAGTTCACCCAAAAATATAAATTATGTCATTAATAACTCACCCTCATGTTGTTCCAAACACGTAAGACCTCCTTTTATCTTTGGAACACAGTTTAAGATATTTTAGATTTAGTCCCTCCATTGAAGCTTTACTGTCCATGTCCAGAAAGGTAAGAAAAACATCATCAAAGTAGTCCATGTGACATCAGAGGGTAAATTTCATTTAAAGCTCTCGGGCCAAATTTTAAATATCTTAAACTGTGTTCCGAAGATGAACGGAGGTCTTATGGGTTTGGAACGACATGAGGGTGTTATTATTGATATAATTACAGTCAAATGCTTTTTTCCTGAATGAATCAACCATTTGAATAAATCGGTTGAATCTCAATGACTCACTCATTAAATCACTTGCTGCCACCAACTGTCGCTTTTAATTTCACATTTCTATTTTCAGTATTCAACATTTTATGTTAAAACAAAACAATTTATGCATCTTTTTTTATAACAATTTTATATGTATTTATTAGTTTTTTTTTTCCATTTTGCATTTACTTGTACTTTTACTTTAAATATTTAAGTGTGTTTAAGATTTAAAAAATACTTTTTGTACTTAAGTACAATAAATATCACATACTTTAAGACTTTTAATCAAGTAATATTCTAAATGGTGACTTCAACTTCTATCAGAGTAATTTTCTGGTAAGATATGTGTACTTTTACTTGAGTATGCCTTTCAGGTAATTTATACACCACTGACAGTCAGTACTTTCATCCCTCACAGTCTCATAAATCTCATAAAGTTTAAATCTGCAGGCTGTAAGCAGTATGAGTGAATGCTGTCTGTCTTTTAATGTTCTTTTGAAGAGGAGTGTCCCCAAGTAAGCCCGACCAAAGAGCTTCTTCAACACCATTAACCTTTCACAAAAGCGCCTTGATTAGCACTTTCTACCCTTTATCTCCTGAAGTGAACCACGCTCTTTACTCCAATAACCGAAAGATACAACACTATTATTGAGTACAATCAGCAGTCTTCTCATTCGCACTGCATTTAGCCCCATTTACGGCACAATGTTGAAAAACATCTCCAATCTAATAGAAACAGACACAGGGCTTATGTGAATAAACCTACTGAGGTTCAGTAGCACTGCAGCACACCCTTTCATGCACATTTCCATTAAACCTGACAATGATATCAAGTCCAATTAAAAGTGCTCCGAGCAGCCTGATGAAAGTGCTTGTTAAACTGTGTCCTAGCGCATCATATTGGGGACCTTTCCATTAATCAGACGGCAACATTGTGGTGGAATTGAACCATATTTACGGCTTTAAAAGGTCATGGGTCCACATGAATGGGTAGTTTCATTAATTCGCTCAAATTCACTGTTCCATCATCTGAGGTGCATTGAGTGCTTGAGCGTTGAGTGTGGGTTTAACCTCTATTAGATTAGGCACTGAAATGTGTTTCAATATGAATCTGCATGTAAAGAGGGGTCAGATGACAAAGAGATATCAAGAACATCGAAAGAGGTCAGCAATCACTTCAGGCTATATCAGGCAGCGTCTAAAGTCGATACGGATCAGTGCAAGAGGCCGTCGACAGCGGAAATGGCAAAGGTCCACATACAGTATGGCCTCACATATACCAGGACTCAACAGTAAAGGTGGCTCTAAGTTCTGTGGCCAGGGAGAACGTTTTGGGTCAGTTAACAGAACAAATGTTACATTTGTTTATAATGTTTTTATGCTTTGCAAGGATGCAAAGCATAAAAACATTATAAACAAATGTAACATTTGTTCTGTTAACTGACCCAAAACTTTTAGTGATGAATAAAAAATTGCTGTTTTATGAATTCTGGTATGTTAACAGTAAATATATCAATAAAGTGAAGGTATATAGCTAGCTTGTCTTGGAAGAATTAGTTGGAATGGCCTTTTTTTCATAATTCATTTGACACAATTAGAAAAGTAGCAGTAAGAGATGGAGTAAGAGTCTGGTCAATACAGTATTTCATACTGTTGTGTACCTGGGATTATGCTCCTCCAGTAAAAAATAAAATAATAATGAAAACATAAAAGACATTTGTTTACAGATTTCCAGTGCTTTTAATTGGTAAATGAATGAACAAAAATTATAAATAGTTTTTATAACAAAAATGTTGACTATTTGGGATCCGCTGAATAAAATACTTCTTAAAAGGTATTAAATGTACATTTTATGCAAAGAGAAGATAACTATATATTAGGGCTGGGACAACGCGTCGAGGTCATCGATGACATTGATGCAAAAAATATGTTGACGCAAAATATGCGCATCGATTGGTCGACCTGTTTTTATTTCTCTAAAAAACGTTTGCAAAACATTTACCTTATGTGCGCTGAATATACACGATGGCCGGATCAACATTCTGTCCAATGTTATATAACCAATCCAGGGGTATTTCTGCATTGATCTATTCTTTTTTTGGCGGCTGTCAAAGTCTTATTTGATCGTTGAATGATGTAGAATAGAATGACTGCTGCACCTGACAGGGCGCGTACGAGAGAGAGCCCCGGCTGCGCGCACTCACAGTCTTCAAACAACACGAGCGCTTCTTGTTCTCTCTCTCCCTTGTGCATATTAATCAAAATCATTAAACACGATAGAAAAAGGGCGAAACACCAAAGTTACATGCGCACTCGCGCACTCACAGTCTTCAAACTACACGAGCGCTGTCTTGCTCTCTCTCTCTCTCTCTCTCGTGCATATTAACCAAAATCATTAAACACTATAGAAAAAGGGTGGAACGCCAAAGTTTCACGTGGAGCATTCAGAGATTTATTTTTTTCTCCATGACAGGCTGCTGGCTCCCACTGTTAATTTTTATTTATTTATTTTTTGGAAAAGCACTCTCTGTATTAGCTTAAAGCCCTCAAGTTTACATTGGTTGCTGTATTCTTTCAATTGCTCTAAACAAGTATTTTGGGTGACCTTTTTTATTGAATGCTAGACATCAAGTTGTTGTTATTTTCATCTGAAAGAAGAACTTTTTTAAGCTAGGCCCTATGTGTTCAGTAAGCTTGTTTCAGTAAGCTATGTGTTTTCAAGGCTTCAAGGTTTTATTGAATGCTATCTCTATACAAGTGCAAAGTAATGCATTCTTAGTCAGTCTTTTATTTAGTAATTTTAAGAGCAATAAACATATATTGCAATGTTAAGGAATTCATGTTTTTTTCATTCAGATATGTAAATCAACATGTATAAATTGTTAGTAGTCAATTAATGGGGAGATAATCAAAATCGAATCAGTCTGAAAAATTAATCGCTAGATTAATCATTTAAAAAATAATCGTTTCTCCCAGCCCTACTATATATATATATATATATATATATATATATATATATATATATATATATATATCTAGGGCTGAGTACCGAACTTCGATACCTTTAAGGTATCGAACGAAAAACTTCGATACTATGAGTATCGAAAAATTATTTATCTTTCGGTGCCAAATTTCGGTTCCAAAAACCAAGCGGCCGTGTTTTTTTTTTTTTTTGCCAAGCGGCTGTGTCTGTGTGAGCTTGTAGCATACGTGCATGTAAGGACCTAAATTCGCCGTGAATGGCTGTCGACCACCACGTGACTTGACGGGGAGGATTTTTGAAGATACTCGTAGTCACACAACACAAGTGTAGTTGTTTTTTCTCAAAACGTTTCCGTTTTACAGTATCAAAAGGTCTAAAGTGTGGCTACACTTTATAAAAGTGCAACATATGCGATAAGAGTGCAACATATGCACTCTTAGCAAAGTGCAACATATGCGATAAGAGTATTGCAACCAAAGCCGGCTTGCCCTCCCTCCCTGTTTAGTTTGGTCTACTCCATTGCGTATCTTGAAACACGCCCCATCACGTTGTCTAAAAAACAGAGAGAGAGACAGATTTATCCGGTACAGCGAATTTCTCTAAGCAGCAGGCCACTGTATACGTTCACTTAAAACATAACCGACTGTGTTTACGAGAATACTTGCAGAGACAATTATTTTGATATAATTGTGTGTATGTGTTCATTCAGAAGCTACGAAACGCGAAAGATGAATTCATTATCTGTACGCGCATTGTCTGAAATGCTGCTCGTAGCGCGTGCTTTGAATGAGTGAGTGCAAGCTCAACGCGCGCGAATTGTTTAAAACGCTTGAATCAGCAATATTTAGAAACGAATGCAAACGATCAGCTACGATCCGTTTCACCCCTTCAAGCGAGTGAACAACGGGAATCAAGTTAGGAATTTTACATCACTATTCACGATAGCCCATCAGACTGGAAAACACAATAGCCTCGGGACGTGGGGCTAGCGATTTTGCGAGCCCTGCACCTCAGATCTATCCAGTTTGTGAAATACTGGTTTCCATACTGGTTTCGTTAAACAAAATAAATAATTCTTTTAAAAGATTGACTCAAAAGAATCATCGGTTCACTAACGGATCATGAACTTGCCAAAGATTATCTATTATTGAACATCTCGAATGAATAAAGACTTCAAGTTCATCTGTAAAGCACATAAAGCTATCGTTTGAGTTTATAAACTTCATGCATGATTTGTATGGACCTGATAACTGAATGCAAAGTGCGAGTTCTAGAATAATGTTTGTGTCTTGATGAGCATGTATAGCTCACTAGGAGTCGCTAAATGAACAGCTGTTGTTCTTTTTTTTCTTTTTTCTTTTTTTTTACGGAGGATCAGTTGCCATATTGGTTAAAATCCCCAAACTGTTTACTTAAATATTAAATTAATAAATGACATCAAACAGGAGCGTTTGCGTTATGATGTGGTGGGCTTCTGTGGGCCATAAAGTCCAGGGCCACTTTTTGGTCCCAGTCTGCCCCTGAATGGCGCACTCCTATCCAAAAAGCACAACCAGTTGTATTAATAATGTTATCCTGAGTGTGAAGTGTTACCAGAAATTGTTTTAATTAAGGTGAAAAATAAAGTTTTGTGTTTCATGTATTTGTGTTGATGTTGAAATGGATTTTAAAACATATGGTATCGAAAAAAGTATCGTTAGGAACCAGTATCGAAACTGAGGTATCGAAATTGGCACCGGATCGAAAGATTTATTTATATATATATATATATATATATATATATATATATATATATATATATATATCATAAAAAAGAACTACTGTACAAAAGAAAATGACATAAAATGCAAAATAATACTGATTTGCTGCAGTTTGCAGCAATATTGTAGAATAAATCTAAAAAAAACTATATACATGTATAAACATATATATGTTTGAAAGTCATTAAAAACAAATCAATGTTTTTCTGTGGTCATGTACATGTAGTCTTGTTGTTGTTGTTTTTTTCAGTATTAAAGCCCTGGCCTAGGGTCATGGTGCAGACATTACTGTTATCCTTAAAGTGTTTTCTTATCTTTTTGCATTACTTCATGTTTCTTTGTTGCTCTCACATGTAGCATAAAGCTGTTCTGTTAATCCCTTCTGTTTACAGAAGGATACACTGAAGCAAAACCTCTAGTCCAGATCCTAGGTTCAAATCCAGCCTGATCCTGCCCCCCCTCAATGTCATGTCTCTTTGTAATGCCCAATAAAAATCTTTCAACAAAACAAGTTTGTGACAATAAGGTGTTGACCACGAGGACAGATCACACTTTTTATTTGCACTAATTGTCTTCCATCACTTTATAATGGCTCAAAACAAGAAGCACAGGGGCTATGTTTCTTTGGGCTGCTATTTAATGGAGACTGTTGAGGTCTGACATAAACTCATCTCCATTTACAGCTCCACAGAAGTTTGTAACAGGCCTTGTGAGAGGTTTAATGTCTGCAGTCTGCACTAACACGCTTGTGTCACGCCGTCCTCCTCTGATAAATGACACCTATCCACCCAGCTGCCTAATTATTCACAATTAATCAGCGAGGAATCAGGCCTGTCACCACTGTCACAACCCCCAGCCTCATTCTCCCTCACTCCTCTTAACGCCCACACTGTCATCCTGCCACGCTCCAAGCATGGCATGCCATAGCCTTGGTAACTGGAAGAGCTTTTACTGCCTGCCTATTTGTACCAGGGTTACTGGACCAGTCAGAAACTGGGAGGGAGGGGTGCAGATGTGACTAATAAATCATGTAATTCCATTCCAGTTGCATTCAGTTAGTTAACTAATAAATGCTGCACTCCATAAATACTGAACATGGAATTCTACCACATCCTAGTCACCTAAAATAACCACTGGAACAGCCTTCTGGGCAAATTCAGTGACTTCATAATTTGACGATGGCATGACTCTAATGCTTAGAGGTAGGAAGCGCGAAATTTGAACTTGAGTATAGCTACTTCTGACATGGCATTGTCACATTATAAAGTATAGTCTTAAAATCTAATTAATTCCAAGGATTATACTGATATACCAATGGAAATACTTCCCAGAAATCACAAAAAACAATCGTAATGCATATCTAGAGATCACAAACTAATGCTGCTGGTTCATGCCAATCACAGCTGACAAAAATATAAAATACTATATGACAATGGCACATACCGTATTTTTCGGACCATAAGTCCCACCTAAGTATAAGTCGCATCAGTCAAAAAATACGTCATGACGAGGAAAAAAACATTTATAAGTCGCACTGGAATATAAGTCGCATTTATTTAGAACCAAGAACCAAGAGAAAACATTACCGTCTACAGCCGCGAGAGGGCGCTCTATACTGCTCTCACAGAAGTATTTCTGTTCACCTTGGTGAATTTTCATCATCTGCCCACCCTCTTTTTTGTGGCGTCCCTCAAGGGTCAGTATTGGGCCCTATGTTGTTTTCTTGGTATATGCTGCCCTTGGGGTATATTTTTAGAAAGCACAATATCACTTTTTACTGTTATGCAGATGATGTACAGATTTATTTGCCTGTCAATACTAATAACAAAGCTTCGTTTCTTTCATTACTGAATTGCCTGAAAGATTTAAAAATATGGTTGGATCAGAACTTTCTTTGTCTTAATGAAAATAATACTGAGATTGTTGTGTTTGGTCGTCCTGGGGATTTAAGTGCTTGTGTAGATGCACTTGGTAATTTAGGGTTATATGTTCGTCCATTTACCAAGAATCTCGGTGTGATTTTTGACACTGCTTTTAAATTTGAAAATCAGATTAGTTCTGTTGTAAAAGCCAGTTTTTTCAACTAAGACTGTTAGCTAAAGTCAAACCCTACCTGCCACGTAAGGAGTTTGAAAGTGTAATTCATGCTTTTATAACATCTAGACTAGACTACTTTAACTCTTTATATGTTGGTCTGGATAAGTCATCTCTTCAACGCTTACAGTTAGTCCAAAATGCAGCAGCTCGGCTTTTGACTGGGACTAAAAAGTATGAGCACATTAGCCCTGTCCTAGCTTCACTACACTGGCTTCCTGTCCGCTTCAGGATTGATTTCAAGATTTTATTGTTTGTTTTTAAGATTTTAAATGGGTTGGCACCTGCGTATTTATCAGAGCTTTTACATGTCCATGCCCCCTTTAAAGCATTGAAGTCATCCAGTCAGGTGCTCCTCAGTGTTCCAAGAACTAAGTTAAAAAATAAAGGTGACCGGGCTTTTTCAGTGGTGGCACCTAATTTGTGGAATAGTTTACCTGTACAAATAAGAACTGCTCAGACTGTTCGAATTTTTAAGTCATTTCTTAAGACACACTTGTATTCCTTGGCTTTTATATCAAGCTGAGCTGTGACATTGGTATGTTTTTACTGTATTTGTTTTATTTGTATGTGACTCTCTAGTTTTCTTTTCTAGACATTGTTAAGCACTTTGGTCAACCATGGTTGTTTTTAAATGTGCTATATAAATAAACTGAACTGAACTGCTCAGTGTAGACTACAGGAGCACTGAGCAGCATAGAGCGCCCTCTCGCAGTGATAGACGGTAAAGTTTTCTCTTGGTTCATTTCTCTTGGTTCATGTCAAATTAATTTTGATAAGTAAGTCGCACCTGACTAGAAGTCGCAGAACCAGCCAAACTATGAAAAAAAGTGTGACTTATAGTCCGGAAAATACGGTATGTGTGACCTTAGGAGAATACATTTTAAAAAGGTGTGGTCTCATTTATAGTTTCTTGGTGAAATTTTGTAGTAATTTCAATAGAAATTAAAGAGTACAGTTTTGCAAAAAAGTTCCCTACGCAGATATTGCTCATTCACATTGGCAACAAATTTGCTGTGCTGACCAACAGAAAGCTTCTTGGTTTGAAAGTGACATCTTACCTCTCTAGACTACTGATAATAAACAATTAATCTTTTTTGTCCACAAAATTTCATTGAAATGTGACCACACCTTCAGGAACCTTAATAGCCAGTGAACTGAAAATACACAGTGAAGAGTAAAAATGAGAGACTATTTATTCATTACCATTATATTCTGTTTCTATGATTTAAAACACTTACTCTGCCAGCTCCTCCAAGCTCCGGTACACATCATCTTCATTCAGCGCTGTGTCCTCTGATGGAAAGGGCCTGGGGAGAGAGAGAGAGAGAGAAGAGATGAGAAAGAGAGCATTAGCCACCGCACACAGAGAAAGGAAAGAATACAGCACGATTGACTGCTATAACATCCATAATTCAACAGGTGGGTTTATTCATGAGCCTTCCACCTCCTCTGTGATTGACGTTTGTAACAATATGACAGATGTTTCAAAGACATTTATCTGATTTCTGACAGAATACAGCAGGCACAGTGAAAAGGCGGTGGCAGGGCTGAATGACAGAGGCTATTGCAGTTTGACAGAGACACCTAAACGCAAACACTTCAGCCTTTTTCTTAATAACTATGGGTTAGACTCTGGACTCCTCAGAGAGCCGACCCACTGGGGTTTTAAAAAAGGGGCTCAAGAACATTCACCGGCCAATTAGAAAGCTGCAAATGGAGGACCGATCAATTATTCGATTAATGGCATAGCTCTTCCTCCAGAGATCTCATCAAATCACTTAATCTCACATATTATGAGGGGCAAAAGGTGCTGTGTGGCATGCAGAAAACATGAGGCATGGAAAATAAAGTGATTTTTTGGCAAGCCTTGTCACTTTCACTTTAGTGTGTATAAGGTATGCCTCAAAGTCACTACAATTTAATAGGCGTGATTCACACCTTTGAATAATGCAGAGTTTCCACCCAACACAAAACATCACGGCTTTATGGAGCTATTCACATCATGACTGGAAAGAGCCAATTCTTAACTTAGCTGCTGTTGTGTGAAATGAAATGAGCTATATATGCTTTTAATATGCTACATTCGTCAGGCCGTAAATGGCACGACACAGGCTTTTATGCGGCTTCACTTCCATAAAAATGCATTTCCTACTATGGCTGATTATTAGAGATTAAAATAAACCAGAATCCCAAGCATCCTCCAAACAACTATCCAGAATAGTCTAGCAACCAACCCATCAATGCAGCGTTACGAACGACAGTCCATCACAGATCGGATTTCATTCATCACGTGAGGAGAGTGAGTGGAGCTGACTGACAAGAAGAGTGAGGTGAGAAAGACAAGACGCTGGCAGATGATTTACAAAATTTACTAAATTATTCTCATCTTGCTTTGAATGTCATTGTTTTGTCACCAATATGCAATGGCATTATCACAAGGATTAAGATGTTTCTCTTTGTGAATATGAACCATTCAAGAAAAATGTGAACCCTTCTCTCAGTTCACAAGTAGGCAAAAGTGATATGTGGATGTATTTTTTGTTCATTTACGAGTTTAAAGCCGTACGCATGTTTTCCATGTAACTGAATGTGTGACTGATGTTTGTTATGTATTCGTCCTGTTTATTTAGTTCTACGGTGTCGTTGTTAATGTCCCTGTCCATGAGTAAATTAAACAGCTATAAAAAGGAACGTCAGCTTTCTCGTTGTGACTAATGGAGGCAAACCGTGAATATACTGAACTGTGTTCAAGCAGAAACATAATGTTATAGTGATCAGTATGGCGAGAGCACACATTCATTTGAGCATCAATAATAACAGACACACGCTCACTTGATGTTGCTCCTGTATGTCACTGTAATCGTCTTTACCTTGATAACAATTGTCATCCATTGCGCAACACTGGCTTCGAGCTGTAGTTTGTAAATGTACTCATACAGCGTTTTGGAGCCGCTGTTTAGTTTGTAGGTTATTTCACACTGCGCAAAACAGCTTGAGCTGCTCCGAAACACAGAATATCACAGAATACATAGACCTACAACAGAGTGGCTGTTTATTTATATACATTTAAATGATTTCACATATTAATCATATAATTTGTTAATTTATTATATTTTAAGTTATCTTGAGCCCCCCTGGAGGATCACTGACACTCCCAGTGAGTTATGCACAGGCATGGACTTTTGACATTTTTCTTCAGAAATTGTAAAAATCAAGTTCAACCTCATGTTGACAGAAGGCCATCTCTTCAATCATAACTACACTGTGTTTCAGTCCCTACAGACCTGTCAAACAGCAGTGATGGAGGGAGAAAAGGAGAGAGAGAGAGAAATATAGAGCTATAGGGTAGGAAAGGCTGTGACCTTGAGTCATATTACTAGCAGGCTTTAACACATGATCTAAGCAAACTGTCACTTGTGCTTTTTATAATTTTAAATTTTTTTGAGGTCAGGCACACAAAGAGCCCCCTTACTTAACCAATGCTGACATCGGACATCGCCACCCACACAACAGCAGACTAATAAACACACATACACCCTGACAATGTGACCAACTCCTCACCTCACACCTCCCGACAACACGACACTCAAGGATGCGCTGCCTTCTGATGGACAGAGAAGAGAGAGAGAGAGATGCTCTCTGACAGATTACAGAGCACATCACTATAACATTTAACATTAAAGCTGCTGCCAGTCAGCCCTATAGACAAATGCACGCCATTTGGATGTATATATGTCAAATAAATTCACATGCATGAGAATATAAAAATAAGATATGAATAGAGTGGTATGCTTTACTCTGTGGGTTGCGTTCAAGCACCGACTAAGGACATGCAATCAATGTTAAAAAGATGTCAAAACATCACCATTACAAGCTCAAATGTAGATAGTGGCCACATCTTTTATTTCCTTATTACAATGCATCACAAGTCATTGTTGGCAGTAAAACAACCTCCAAATGGATGCATTTTGTCTTTGAGGTGAAAGAATAAATGTTCCACTCAGATGTATTTTGATGAGCGACTATCACCATGCTGAACTCATAACACAAAGATTTTGTATCGCGTGATGGAATAATTGCTGATAGCAAAATAATTAGCCTGCTTACAAGGCTTCATCAAATGAATCGCTAATTAAACATCTTGGTTCAAAACGACTTCCTCCTCATCTGCTACAGATGCATTTATAATAAAAGAAGGTTAAACCTGCTCACAAATGTCACACTAATTAATCGTGAATTAAACACTGTTTTCCACATCTCCTGTCAAAGCAACTGTAAACCAACAGTTTAGTTACCATATCTCTGTGGGATTTTCCAGCATTTATGAGCATTTTGAGATATAATTAATTACCACTGTTTGCTCATCTAAACTGTTAAATGTCTAGGGCCCTATGTAATCCATTTTATATTTTTCCCCAAATTCCTTTTTTTTGCATTTACATTTTTCTAGATTCCATTTTTTCTATGCTCTCTTTTAATGCATAAATTACATTTTATTAGGGCTGTCAGTCGATTAAAAATATGTCTTGATTAATTATTCTAATTAATCGCAAAATGAATCTGACTGTGAAAATACCCATAAAAGATTATTTACAGAATTTGTTTTTGTAATAAATGAGAAATCAAGAAAACATTACAAATTGTAGCTTTAGAAATAAATATCTGATTTGATTCAACATAAAATTAATTACACATAAGCATTTAGGCTATAACAAAATGTTAGACTGCTAGACTATTCTGTGTCACATCCACACAAGGAGAGGAGAAGACGGGTAAGTACTTTCGTGAAGCTTTATTAACATAGGATTTCAACAGAGCTGGTAAGTGTGGTCACAGACGGTGAATCTTCAAGCACTGATCAATAGGTGAGTTCAAGTACAAAGCTAGGCCTGACAACAAAGAGTCACTTCCCTTAATCGCTGTATCTGAATCTCCACAGAGTCACAATACGGTCCACAAGAAGCAGGCAGAAGATCCACAAAGAGCGTCCATGTAATCTTGATTCCAGCCGGTGAGTGAATGAATGAGGGGAGTATTTAAAGGTGTGGTGATTGCTGGTGCAGGTGCAGGTAATCAGTATTCAGGTGACGGTTCACGTGAGCGGTGCATGGGAGATTGAGTGGATGGTGACTGGCAATGGTGACTGGGGCTAAGGGAACGAGCTGAGGGTGTGACATTCTGGCTATAACATAAACTATGGAACATAAAAGAAGATCATTTGAAAAAACATCTCAGTATTTTTTTTCATACAATGAAAGTCACTGGTAACTTAAACACCTTTGTTTCTGTCACAATTAGTTAATGTTTTTTTTTTTTTTTGGGTGAACTAACCCCTTTAATGTTTATTGTTTTTTTATGATATACTCTAAATAAGAAACTAAGTCTGCCAGCAGGCGGCGGTAAATGCCTTTATGGTTCATTCAAATGGCTGATTCATTCAGGAATGATGTAAATGGCTCTCTCTGTGGGCCTGTGAATCATTGATTCACTCGATTAGTTCAAAACGTGGATTCATTCAGAAACTAAACACTGCTGTTGCTCTGAGATGCACAACAACTCTCCAATTGGCTTTAAAGGTAATGTGTTCTCAGCAAAAACATAATATTATGCTTAAAATATAACACAATATCAACTTCTTATTTACTGAACTGTTTTACTCGTGATATTTTACAAAAAGCACTCATGTGACAGGCCTATTTCTCTTGTTGCTCCTGTAACGTTAATATCGCTTATCATATGATGTAAATATGAGGCAAAAACACATACATGGCCATTTTTGCACCAATATATTAAATGTTATTGCATAACTGCATTTATGGTACTGCATATTTTTCTGAACAGTCAACTATATGAAATGTAGGATGATGTACAGGTCTGGAGGCGGGGCCAGTGCGTTAGCTTAAAATATTTTAATTGCGTTATTTTTCATAACTAATTAATTAAAGCGGTAAACTGACAGCCCTACATTTATTAATCAAAAAGCAAGTGTAACTTTTTTTAACCAAATTCTGTTTTACATGTATTTAATAGATTCTATTTTAATAGTTTCATTAAATATTAATAATCAAAAGCATCTCTAATTAATTGATTTTAAGGGAAAAATGCTAATTTATTATTCTTTTCTTTCTTTCTTTTTTTTTTTTAAAGAAATGCTGTTGGGTATTATAATTTTTATTTATTTTTTTGCAAATAATCTGGTAAGTATTCCTTTAAAATAATGTTTTAATAATAACTGTATTACTACTATTATTAATAGTAGTATTATTATCATTTCATTAAGTAATATTTCTGTCACGATTCCTTCAAGTTAAACCAAACTTTTCTTTTGACGTGTTGCTGTGAAGGTAAATTTGGTCAATTCTGTGACATTCTGCATTATACAGTAAATTTAGTTTTTATGACTGGATTTCACGATTCCATCCGTGTTTTCCACATCATGGAAATCATATGAACCTATATGCTGTATACTGATCAGTGAGTATATAATATATTTAGTTTCAAAAAGAGAGAAGGACAAAAATCATTCTATCCATCCATCATTCCATCATAATCCAACTTTTGGCACAGGTGCTGTGCTAAATAGAGATCACGTTACAATACCCTACTGTGGTGTGCTTAATTAGTTGACATTAAACATTCGCTTTTTGTCATTGTTTTTAGCCAAAACCATTCACTTCCTAAACCCGCCGGCATCATTAACAGCACAAACATAGACACTGTGCATTGACAATCAAAAAAAAAACCCCAAACACTTATGCGCAGACACAGGAAAACTCACCCACACACAAAGTCAGGAGCTCTGACAAACTTGATCATTAGAAATCAGAATAATATGAAAGCTGCTTCTATCCCTCAATGATTACAGCCTGAAACACATCAGGCCAATACTCGCTTTAATTGGATTTGGCAGACACATCAGTCTCTTTCCAATTTCGATTATGTCCAAGCAAACAGTATCCCTGGGTTTTTATCTCACAGAAACAGATATTTGCTCTCTATTCCGAGAGCGACGGCTCAGAAGAGCTTGAAGAATATTGAAACATCTGAAGCATTCAGCAGTTGGTTCCATGAAGTGAACAAAAGATGCACGGGGGGGGTGTGAAACTGATTCATTTTCTATTAGATTTCACAAGATTAGAAAACATACTGCAGTGTGATTACAAAACCAGCTAAAGCTCCTCATTCATGCTGAAAGAGTCTATACAACTATACGTCACATTTATGGACTGTAACATTACTGTTGATATGAAAATGTGTTGTTAAGATAATTTGAGTGTTTTTTTTTAAACATTATACAATAAGCCTTGGTGTTCAATTAAATTAGATTTTCAGTGATTAATATTTCATGAAATAAACATTTATATCTCATTAATTAAATTATTTATTTTACACGATTTCTGTCTAACAAATAAATAAATAATAAAAAAAAAAATTCTGCAGGTTACATGTTACTCCTTTGGGTAGCAACTAGGGCTGGTCCGAATATCAGTTTTTGTGCTTCAAGGATTCAGTAGTAATCGACACTGAATATTCGAAGCTTCAGAGGGAGGGGGTTGAACATATTTTTCTCTCAACACCTTGTCTACACCGGACGCCATGGCATGACAAATTTCTGACCGTAAACTGCTGCTGTGTTCTATTTATGACGTACTGACACAAATTCCGAGACATGGTGTAATAAAAGCAGGAATCTCTGTGTGTGTGTGTCTGTCTGTTTGCATTATTATTATGTCGAGAACCTTTCATTCAATCGTCTTCACCCTTGGCAGGTGTGTTTCTGCGGACCCAAGGGTGTGCAGTGTCACATTTTGGTGCAATATGTACATGCGACACGTTCGAATGAATAACTTTGAATAAACTACAGAACAGCACGAGCCAGAAGCGGTGCACCTCATGCGGGGAGCGCTTATATGTTCCGAGAACGGACACTGCACTAGTGATACAAAACAAACAGGTCTGTTAAGAGCAATACTTTTAATATAGACAAATTATCATTAGTAGTACTGTACATTTTTTATGACTGCCATATTCCCAAGTATTTTCCAAGCAAATTAAGTGCACATTTTTATCATTGTGTAAAATTACTGACAAACATGATGGATAAAAGCAGCTTGTTTTTTTAAACCAACCATATACTGTACTATAGGCGAACTACTAAAAACTACTTTAAACTCAATGTGATGTTGTGGTAGACCAGTTTCAAATCGCATATTTGGCACACTGCCTTTGTCTTGTCCTCACTCAATTTAAAGTGCTCCCACAGCTGAGGTCTTCTGCATTTTTGTTCATGACGTTCACTCATGGGTGATTCATATTCAAGAGCTTATGACAAATCATTTTGTGGGGGATGCCAAGTGTTCAAGAAAAAAATAAACTAAAATAAAATATTTGAATCTCAAAATGTAAAAGTGAAAGCCAACCCACCGAATGGATATTTGAATAATTGAATATTCTGGTCCAGGCCTAGTGACAACAAATTACTTTTTTATGAAGGAATCACTGAATCATAACCTATTTGTTCAAAAATGCTTTCTTTATATTTTTAGTCTCGCTGTATTGTGATGTATAGATGTTAACGTTTTTTAAATAACATGCACTGTTATGAACAGGAGGACCAGAAATATGCATTTAAAATATGCTAAATTTTAATTTCATAAAAAAATGTAATACTAAATTTTAAATTCTGCTAAATTAAATTCTAATTCCTCCATAATATCTCCTATTTTTTTTCTCATTAGTAATAACTTTGATTTTTCATCACCTGAAAAAAACTGCAAGCAGTAGTTGAGTATACTGATATTCTACAAAACACAGGAGCTCAGTTATCCCTCTGTATCCAAAGCAGCCCAGATCACCTGATCCCGTCCGGCTCATACTGGAATATCACTGGAGGGATGATCAGAAGAGAGCATCCATCTGATCACTCCACCAGCAGACTCTGGTTTTCTCTCAGGACTTGATAAAGACTGAGTGAGATACAGCACTTCCACGATGCATAGAAGAGCAGTGTGTATGACCAGAGTAATCAATAAAGCAGAACGCTGTGTGGATGCAGAGGATTATCTGATGCTTTCCAGCAGCTTCAAACTGAAATCTTTATCTTCTATCAAACACCAGGAGCTTAACCATTTGTGTTCTGTCATTCCTCTGTTATGCTTGTCTTTGTATAAGACATGACAACATCATCTTTCGCACAATGTGTGCATTTATGCATTCATAATGCACAGCAATCATCTAACATGTGTAAATAGGTCAAGGTGAATTGGGCATGACTGGCTGTTATGTACATAAGTCGATGTAGCTACTGCATATTTAAAGTGTACAGTTTGGCATTATGCATGTGAGTGAGTGACATTCTGTAGATGTGCACGTCTAAGTATATATACATACATACACACACATTACAACTACACATAATATACAAATAAAACAAACAGTGCTTTACTTTCAGGTACAATAGGTGTATTTAGCATGAGAATTCAAGAAACTGAATGAACAAACATAGAATAAAACATTATATAAACTAGTTTCCTAAAGCAACTGTATTACATTTCTTCAGTCAAGAGCAGGGAGTAATTTTTCTCTTTCTGTTTTGTTGTTTTATTAACGTTAAAGGAATAGTCACCCAAAAATAAATTCTGTCAGCTGTCTGTCAAATCTGTCATAGTGTTTTATTTTTATACCACCATTTAATCACTAAAAAGTGGTTTTAAACCTGAATCAGTTTCTTTCTTCTTCTGAACATAAACGCTATTTTGAGGAACGTGGAAAACCAAAGTTGCTGGTCCACAGTGACTTCCACAGTACTTTTTGCTACTATCAAATTCAATGTGGACCAGCAACTGTATGGTTACCCACATTTTTCTAAATATCTTCTTTTGTGTTTAGCACAAGAAATAAATTAATACAGGATTGGGACAATGTAACAGTGAGTAAATAATGAAAGAAATTAAATTTTAGGGTATTCCTTGACAGTAATGACAGTAGGCTGCATGTTTAATAGGCCTACTGTCCCTTTAAGACCTGCATGCATCTAATATACAGGCACGTATACATTTTTCTCTCAACTGTTTACTTTCATTTTAGACATAGCCAACAGAGTCTACATGTAAACCTTGTGTGTTTTGACAGTATTAGCGCAAAAGATAACTTAGTTCAGTAATCATGCAGTGTTTGACAGGCTTTAGGGCACATTAGAAGCACATGCAAATAATGAGAGAGTAACTCTACTGCGGAGTTAACACTGCTGTGAATGCATGTGGGGTTGTACAGTATATGACGGAGGCGCCAGAACTGCAGCTGATAGAAGATAATACGATACTTCTTCAAATGTAGATAGTGGAGACTTTTTTTATCGCCACGATCAAAAAACATAACATCGCACAATAAAACAGCAAGAAAAAAAAGAGCATCATGACATTTGCTCTGTTAAGTTGGCTATAGGCATCTGTTTCACATCTCACACATACTGTAGGTCAAACTCTCATTCATTCAAAACAATACATACATACATACAACCCACAATCTGACCTATGCAATGAGGACACAATAGCTCTGGTCCAAAACTTAGAAAGCTGATTCTGCAGGCAGAATTTAAACTAGTATTTACTATATATATTTATATATGCTTACTGAAGCATCCACGTTTCTTGTGAAAAGAGTCAAGTCTCTTGTGTGTTATTTGCATGATGCACAGAGTTCCAAAATAAGTCACTTATGAAGTTTAATTTCAGTTAGAGAAAGCTGGGGGGTTAACAGACAGTATAACTACTATGTTCCTGGTGCTGAACAAAGAACTACAATATGAATTGAATGTAAACATTGATGTTTTTAGTAATACAGTAAAAGGAGGATTATTTGAACTCACAGATCGTGGAGAAACATAACTACGCTCACTTACATGTAACAAACCACACAATCTATGAAGAATCAGAAAGAGCGGTGGTTTAGATACACACTATGCTGAGAAAGGAGAAACCAGAGCTCACGTCAACAGGTGCTGCACTACAGAGCGAAAACATGATGAATGACTTACACTTTACCCTTCCTTGTTCCTGCTACTCAGTGAAAGACCTTATTATAGTAGCAGGACCTCCATATGTAAAAGCAGCGGCTCAGAGAAAAAAAACTGCAATAGTAACCAGATTTTTTTGTGTGTGTAATGTCACAGTTCCCTTCTGTGAAACGACACTCTGTCTTTTGATGGCTAATTAATTAACATTGAGAATAACCATTAACCAATCTAGCCGAGAGGTCAAAAGGTAAACAGATGCTAGAGAGCATCCCTCTTTAGAGTTTTTCATTAATAAAACAATGCAGCCAAACTTTAACTCTGAAATCCAGTCTTGTGAACATTGATTTAGCATTTTGCGTGCTGGAATTTGGCTGAATGTTAAGATCTGTCTAGAAAAACATCCGCGTGCAGCTTTAAACCAAATCCAAAAGGGTGTGCGAGGAATGTTCTCAAACAAGACTGAGACATTTTTTTTTTTGCTTTGTGAGGAAATAAAACAGACAGCATTTTTTATGCATCCTTCATTCTATGCTATAAAACACACCACCAACATCAGACTGAAATAAAATAATTTTTAAAGAAATATGGGTTATAACCACTAAAGAGGCATTCTGTTTCCCCCATCAAAGCTGAGACGCATGCCACGGTGTCGATGAAAACAAAGCCGCCTTTCACTGCTTCCTGTATACAGTCAAGAAATTATGCGAACTCACAAGTCAGTGCACTTAAAATGGCTTGTACAGAAGACTTGCTCGGGGTGCAAATTTGACTCACAGCAGATGTGTCTGCCGCCAGGATCCATCTTCAGATCTTCCCTCTAATTACTTCAAACAACATTTACAATGGAAAATCATTTTATTCTTCCACTTCCAATGACTGAGTTCTGACTTTGACAAATCAACAGGCCATCTCTCTGCGGCAGTGTGCACAGGGAGGACAGGAAGTGATTTAGGCACCCCTCAGTCGGTTACGCTGCACCGACTAATGGCAGACCTGTCTTGCCTCCGCCCTGCTCTGGCAAAATGCCTAATGGTTTGCTCCATCAGCTCATTACCCCGCTGGATAAAAGGCTTTATTTGTGGAGCGGGGCGAATGGACTGCACAAATAATGAGACAGGAAGTGATCCTAGTCGCCTGTAAAGCAGGGAGGCAGTTTCCCTCCTCGCTGAAAACACCTGAGGGGAGCGACAACCACACACTTCACGGGTTTTGGCCCACAGCTTTCACACATATGCAGCAGTCTGTGCCAACTGCTTCTCCCTTCCAGGCACTTTGAATGGAGCCACATAAAAGGTGCAGCCCGAGAGAGTACTGTGAAAGATCCCTAAAGACTCGAGATACACCACGACTGAAAGGAAACACAATCAGCTTGTGTGGAGGAAGGCAGTTACCTGATGCCTTTGATCTGTGCAATGCTGTTGTGGGAGATTCTGGACAGCGCAGAGATCACCTGTGGGAACAAGAGAAGGTTTGGGTTAGCCAGAGAAATGTCACTCAAAGCTAATTACAGAAAAGTCTTCTAGGTTTTAACGTCAATATCAACATAAATCAATTTCAATTCGATTTTAACATTTTCAGATTTTCTGTTTCACAATTTTAAGGTGTTTTGTAGCTGCCAGGTGTTTTTAATAGTTCTACATTCACTAGAATTATCTAAAAAAAAAAAAAAGTCCAGCTCCTTGATTTTATTATTACTTGTTATTTATTTTATCCAAAAAAAAAAAAATAACCTGATTTAAACATATTTTTTCATAGCTCCTCAATATTTGTAAATAATATACAAATTTTACATAATGAAAAAAAAATCACTTTCAATGTTCAATTTATTTTAATTGAGAAGTTTTGGATATTTTTAATTCTGTAAGCGTGTGGTAGAACAAAAACTAAAACTAAAAAAGAGAAAAAATACTGTTTGCATTTACAACAATGAAATATAAAAAGTAATGTCAATTGTATTGTATCGAATTGCAAGAAATCAAAAAAAAAAAAAAAAAAAATCCACAAAAAAAAAAATTGTACAATTGTACATGTAAGACAACTACACAGTATAAGTGTAATGCTTAAGAATTGTAAAAAAAAAACAAAAACAAGTGATGCCACTAACAATAATTTGAAACAATACAGAGAATCTTGTGTTGTTATGATGGACTGTGGTGGCACAGCTTGTGTGCACTCACGGATCATGCTACTCCATTAATACCGATATTAATGGACATTTGGCATGAAACGCTCCATTGAAATCACAGACGTGAATTGCTTTCACAGATCTGTGAAGGCCCCTCCTCTCCCCAGCTGCATTAGTGCCGGGTAACAGGGTTAAACGTGTGCGGTATTTACACTGATTTAATGCCAGTCGAGAGTCACATGCGAGTAAGCTTATTGGTGGCCCTTCTAGAGGCTTCCAGATGGTGTGCTAGAGGGTCTCCAATGTGTAATGCAAAAGCCACACACACACACACACACACACACACACACAAACAGGAAAGCACATGTGCATGTGCAGAAGTGAAGATGGTGCCGTGTCGCTTCATTACACACTCATGGACATGTTTTCAGCTTGCCTTGCCTGCTGCCATGGTGACACTAGTTGCTCCTCAGTCAGAGCACAACACTTTGTACAGATGTGTGTGGAGCTTAAGGTTTTTACTATAGGTAATAGGCGATATATATGAGAAAATATAGCATGGAAACTATCAATAAATCAGCTTTAGTAAAGGATGTAGAAGCTCTCTAACAACAAACAGCCAGTCTGTAGTAGCACTTTTGTCATTTAATGCTTAAATCCTTTACATGTATTACATGTACCCACACAGAATCTGTGGCTCCACAAACAACTCCGCACATTTCTTCAGAATTGTAATGTCTGTCTTTCACAAAATTATACTTTTTGCCCAGCCCAAGTGTTTGTTTTTGAAAAAATCATGGCTAATTTGATCATGTTTTCAGCTACTAACAAAATTTGTATTACTTACATCTTGTTCTCAAATCTAATCCACAGAATTTCTCCCCTAAATGAGAGCAGAATTGGCTGTAGGCCTGTGTATATCTGTTCAAAGGGATATCTCTCTTAATGCTGACAAGACTGGATAAATGACATAATGACAGACCATAATGCATTAGATCAGATATTCTACCACCTATTTTCCAACTTGCATCAAGCACACTCCGTCCAGGCAGGAGAACAGATGATTGAGGGATCAATACAGCTAAATTAGTCTATGTGTTAGGCTGTTAGGCGTATTGCTCTTGTGTTCATCTGCTAATGTGTCTAAATATTCATGGAGCTTCAACACAACATCACCTGCAGGGACGATATGTGACTCATCCATCAAAGCTGTGGCTTTTTCTTCTCTGGATTGTGTTTCTAATGCGGCGTTTCGTTCTTGTACTCAGTCACTTTCATCACTCCTTCTCTCATTCTTCATCTCTCCCTCAGGTCAGGTCAACAGCTCTCGCTCTGTTTTCTCATAATATTGATTTTTCCCTCATCTCAGTGCTTCGGTGTATATGAGAAGCGTCAGATCAGAGTCAGGACACAACATGCATCACCTCACCAAACCAGCACAATACTGTCCATCAGCCACAATAGCAGTGAGAGAGAGAGATTCGTAGATTGTTCACTAATGTTATACAGTCGCTTATCTGAGGTGAAGACATGCCAGCATTGTGTCTATATGTGCAGGGTTTACAAACATGTGGCAAATCCACCTGTCCAACAGAACAACATATCAAAGCATGACTTAGAGGAGAGGACAGGAGAGAAGAGACAAGTAAAAAAGAAAGGCAAGATGAAGTGAGATAAAACTAGAAGAGGTGAAGTAGGAGACAAGAGACAAAGACAAAAGAATAGACATGACGAGGTGAGTGATGGGCCAAGACGAGATGAGGCAAGACAAGACGGAAAGTGGTAGAAGGAATAATCAGTACAAAAGTACAGAAGTAGTACGAGACAAGAAGAGAAGAGACAGAAGGGAAGCAAAGTATAAGAATACCCAAGAGGAGAGAACAGTGAAGACAAAAAAGATAATAAAAAAAAAAAAAATATATATATATATATATATATATATATATATATATATATATATATATATATATATATATATATATATCTTAAAATAGCCTTATGAAAAGTTTTTTTCCTCCTTGAAAATTCTGTTATGTATTTACGTTTTTCTGGTTGAAGGCATAAAACATTCATTTAATTTTTATTTTAATTATTGAAAATTAAGCAAAAATTTTTTTTTGGTAAACAAAGGGGATTTACTATTAAAAAGTAATGTACTCTAAATGAAAGTTTGAGCAAGTCTTGGAGTTTCAGCGGGGAACTGAGAATGGTAGGAGATGTGTGAACAGATGGCACTGAGTAAGATTGAGTCCTGGCACTCGTCTCAAATGGACCCAGCAGCACAGGACACCAACCAGCACAAACTCACACTATTCAAAATAAACTTGGCAACACACACACAAACACCAGACCCACCACTAAAAGTCTCCTGGTTCTCTCTGTTTAACTAGGCTAAGACTAACCTTATGATATGACACACCTAGATGTCACAATACAATATGTCTAAATGTCTCTAGATTTGATTTTTGTTTGGTGGTGGGTATTTTTTGTTGTTGGTTTGATTTGGGCATGATTTGTTTGTCAGTCTAGTCTGTCCAGAAGTCAGAAACAGGCTTAACCAACAAAACAAAGGACAAACAAACACCATCACCAACACAGCCTTCTGTTTCACATCAGCTGAGGAGTGATGTCACCACTCCATGTGCATGTGCCGTGGCATGGGGTATCAGCTGACGTGGTGACATGACGAACATGCTGGCAGTAAAGTTTGAGCCGGAGCTGAATCCTCTCTCAGGACTCCAGCTGCTGCGTGTTTAGCAGGGATTTTCCACAGTCAACCCTACTGCACGAGGGAGGGGGGCTTGGGCCGTGACCCAAATGTCTATGGCGCTGCCCCAAAGACCCACTCCGGCTCCTGAGCATGAAAGGATGACATACTTCAGTATGAACACAAAGGAAGATTTGAAAGACTTGTGCCTGTACTCAAGAAAAATGCCAACAAACAGATCTACTACAATATCTAATAATATTACAAACTAACCACACTGACACATCAGTGGGTTGAGTATTTATTTTCATACCGTGTCTGCCAAAAAAAACCCAAAAAGAGACATTTATGTCTGTGGAGAGTGGGGCAGGGAGAATTCACTGAAAAATTCTAGTATGAAAACTTTAGAAAACCTGTTTCTTCTTTAAATGAACTGCAATAATAATAAATAATACAAATTAATACATATACTGTATGTCAAGACTCCAGAGTCCAGATTAACTATTTTTTATTAATTTCAATAATTAAGTCAACTAATTTAATAAAGTCAGATAATCAGATAAACTTTTTTAAACATTGTGTAATTGGTAAATTATGGATGCATAACCAGACAAAAGTGGTCACTCAAATAATGTGGAGTATAAAGTCCCATTTGAAAATCATTATACGGCTCTTATCAGATGGAGGGCTCTTGTGGTCTTGGCTTGGCTCCCTGTGTTTACAAATCCACCAAGCAATGGTGCTAGCCAAGCAAAAGGCTATTTACTTAAACTGCAGTCACTTGTGAACACCACCTGTCTCGTACCTGCCTTTCCACTGGGAAAACACTGCCAAATTACCACAAAATGAACCGTTTCTGCATAGGCTTTGCTCTCTGAAAAGTTTAACAGAGCCATAATATCTGTGATTACAGACAAAACATGCTGTAATGCATTCTGCTTAAAAGGAAGGGAAAACACACAGAAAGCACAATGTAGAAAAAACTGCGTATGCCACACACACAGCTTTAAATCCTAATCTTAATGAGAAGACTGAGACTTTCTAAGCTATTTGACTCGTACCGAGTAAGTCCAGAAACAGACAAAAGGCCTACAGTTTGTTTCGTAAGTTAACAAAGGAAATGAGAGGTGTGTTCTGCCAAGTATACCCTATCATCTCTCGCTCTCAGTGCCAGACGCCACAGTCAAAACCACATGTGATGCTTGTTTATAAAGTGGGTAAATTGCTAGAGCGGTTTAAGCTGATTGGTCCAATGTGAAATGTGACTGAAATGCTCGTCCTGTTCTGAAAATACAGCATAAGGTTGAACTTAAGCGTGTGCAAAATAATGATTTTTGATCATGGATGATAAAAATGCCTATAAGATCTGCTTTTAAAGAAATAACTGCTACAGTACACATTCAATCAGTTGCAGTTCTGGCCCCTCCGTCTCACTGTACAACGCCACATGCATTCACATCTCATAAGTGTTAACTCGGCGGTAAAGTTGCTCTCACAGGACACCGCACTTATTCGCAATCACAGAAGTACATTATTTGCATGTGCTTTAAAGCCTTTCTGATTAAATGTTTCATTCACTCGCCTGTCTTACGTGCACATTTTCAGAGCATGTACAACCGGAAACATGCACACTAAAAAGCCTGTCAAAAGCACCCGATTACTGAACTAAGTTATCTTTTGCACAAATACTGTCAAAACACAAAAGCTTGACATACAGAATCAGTTGTTTCTATAAGAAAACGGTTGACACAAAAACGGATATGTGAAAATAAAACACTATGACAGAATTGACAGACAGATGACAGAATTTTTATTTTAGGGTGTATTATTCATTTAACGCAAAAAAAAAAAGGCTTTTCTTTAGTAATGCACATTGCTAGCAACACAAAGGTTGTGGATGTGACCTTAAGTGGGTTTGACCAAATGCTTTAATATTAATTGTTTAAATATACAGTATAATATGCTTAACCCCACACAAAGGCAACATCAGTAGTGATGGGTGTCTTAAAAATCAAAAAGAAAGAACTCAACACAATATTGCATTGGAACCATTGTAATAATGTTATATTGATGAAAAAATATGGGTTAAGGTTATGATGGGTTTAGTGAAAAGCACAAGGTCAGTGAAATATTCAGCTGTAAAAGATCACGGTGAGTGTGTCTGTTACGACAACAATGGATTGTGTAAGACAGACCGAAGGAGGGATTTCACTCTTGGAATCCAAGGAATCCGGGAACACAAAGGGATTATGAGACAATGATATGAGCTTAGTGTCCTTTCACTCCCTAGAAACTGTATCCATGCATTCTTTTTTCTCTACCTCCTCTGCAGGTTTAGGTTGTAGGGTGGAGGGCGTGTCTTCAGGGAGCCCCGTGTTTTTTGAAGTAAAAACGAATTCCTCAACAACCGGTTTTATCAGCAGGGCACCCACAGGGACACACATCAGGGGATGCTGGGTAGATTGAGGCAGCTGTTGGGCAGGCTCTCATGCCTCGGAGCGTGCTTGAGTGGATGGGATTAGTTTGGGTTTAATCTGAGTGCCCAAGGGTGGGTGAGCAAGGCCAGGGTTGGAGATCTGCGCTGGAGGAGATAAAGGTAAACTGGGAAGAATAAATGGCCGGATGTACCCTGTGACTCTTTCTTCCAGACTGTCCCAGGACATCAACTGTTGTGTCTGGCGAGGATGCACAGATCCTTTTCCCTGAATCGAACCCAGGACTCTCTTTATAGTGAGCCAAAGCAAATCCAGAGCCTTAGAGAAGCGGTGTTGCTTCATCCATCTCAGTCAGAGGGAGAGTTCTGATACTTTCTCTCTGTCATATCCATATCCAATCTCACAGTCACAGGGTCAGAGTGCTCTAATGTGGCAGGTCAGCCATGCAGAGCTTCTCTATCACGTTCAAACAAGGCCCACAGTGGTCAAGTACAGAGTGCCTACTTAAGCTAAGCACCCACGGGTCCAGGCACTGAAAATCCATTAAAATAAATCACAGCTCTAGGCATTTACCTTGTATTCATCAAAATTATACCACAAGAGATCATCATGTCTGTTAGTATGATGAGTGTAGTTCTGAATACTAATAAAACTACTTCATTGTGATGTCTATGGCATCAATGCAAAAAGGCATTTATATATATAAAAAAAAAAAAATTTACTTATTTATTATTTAAATACACCAAAACAGCGTATTACCGAAGGATCATCTTACTTCACCACCACTCCTGCCATCACAAGAATAAAGTACATTTTAAAACGTATTAAAATAACAGTTATTTTAAGATGTAATAATTTTACACAATATTATCGTTTACTATATTTTGACCAAATAAATGCAGCCTTGGTAAGCAGAACTGAGCAACTACTGCTTTACAGAGAATTCAGACGTTCATGCTGACCTGCTCTTGCTGTGAGAAGTGACCCTCTCTTGTAAGCTAAAGGGAAGAACAGTGAGAAAAGAAAAAGAGGATAAACATAATGAATTATCTTATTCTGATCTTGCTGCTTTCTCTGTTACAGTACAGGAGTGTCTGTGGGAGTCAAATGAAGGCCCACAGAAGGTCTCTCCAGTGGCAGTTGACGTGACAGCAGGACAAAGGGCTTCCATTTGGAGCACTGGCCTAATTGGCGACACCACTCTGTGTTACTGCGACATCCATGATAGACACCTGAGGGCAGAGTCACATGATACTGCTGCTGCAGATTCTGTCAATAAGGTCATTGGATGCAGAGGCCACAAAGCTACCCCCCCCCCACACACAAACACATTGAGATTTTTTTTTTTTTTTTTTTTTTTTAAACCACTGAAATCAAAAATCTGTTTATATTCAAGGATGCACAATACTGAACAATATTGGTAATAATAGTATTTTTAATTACTGCTCCAGCATATAGATTGTTTACTTTATTGTATTATCGCCCATAACATTGGGCATTACCTGTAACATATAACGATATTTGATATGGCGATATTTTTCAATTCATTTTGGCCGATAGCTGATATATTTCCTTTTTGTTTGGATACAACACCAAGTCTCTCCTATGTGGAAATTACAAGCAAATTATTTTTTAACAAGAATTCATTTTCTAGAATTAAACAATAATGAATTTCTTTTATAATGACAGTACATTGAAGCTTTGAAAATTACTATAAATAAACTATATCAATCGCTGCATTAAAAAAAATGCAATAGTAAATTTAACGTTTATTTTAAGATTTAACATTTGTAGATTGTCTAAGCAAGAGTAATGAACATTCTAAAAATATTTTAGAGCTCATTAAAAAAAATAAAAAAATGTATTAATTAATTTTTACACATTGATGAATAAATCAGCATTTATTTTTTCCTCACATTCTTTCTTGTAACTCCTCCCTCTCAGTCACGCAGCTGACACATCGCCGATGGATGATCGCATCATCTCTAATCAAAATAAAATAATAAAATAACCATCAGCTACTTTACCTGGTGCATCTATGGAAAGTATAAAAAAAAAGGTACTTGTAACTTTGGTTCTTGTATTTATAACTTAATATCTAACAACTGCAACTTTATACACCATCTCATAATGAAACAGTGTTAATATAAAATCACACTGTATATGAAATAAAATACCATTTCACAGGACACAAATCATTAAAAATAGTATAAAGACTCTAAAAAAATAGATTCTTCTTAAAATAAAGTTAATTTGCTTAGGGATGAAATTACATTTGTGCCTTTGAGGATTGAAGACAGAACTGTATAATCATAACAACTTCCGAGCATGCACTGTGACAAAAGTGGAGAAATGCCCCGGTGGACAAGAATAAAGAGGTTTCTTTGACAGAAAAACCCACAGAGGAGGAGGATAAAACTGTGGGACTGAAAAACAAGATGTAAAGGAGCCGGTCTCAGCTACCAAACCAGATCTTTAACAACTGGTTGCTGAATTTGGTTCCTAATGGGCTAATAAAAGAAATGTATGTGGTATTTGTACACAATTAACAGATTTGAAAATGCTCACATTCACAGAATAGTGCTGTACCAATCCAATTTAGAGCAGCTTTCTAGAGAATGCCTTTACAGCTCTCTGTCGTTTAAACTACTAATTTAGAAATTTGCCATGAGCGCTGTCAAGATGTTCAAAACATAATGCCACTGAGCATTCTTATGATGATGGTGATTAAACAAAGAATCGACACTAGTAGTTTCTTATCAAAGCTGACACTCAATTCTGACAGAAAGATAGTCATGTTACTCACTGACTGATAAATTCACTCTCGTCTCTGATCTTCAGTACGAAGGGAAAGGGGCGTATAAAAATGAGTGTGTGTGTGAGTGTGTGTGCGTGTGTGTGTGTGGGGGGGGGGTGACGGAGGTGGTGGAAGGGATTGTGACAAGATTGTCAGGTTGCATTATTCTCTCGCAGCTGGGGGGACTCAAAATAACAAGGTGAGTTTGAAGCCTGTGGGGAGAACAATAAAAAAAATAAAAAATCTAAAAAGATTTGGAATCACCCCAATGAGACATCATCCCGTAACTCACTCAGACGTGACTGAAGAAAGAGGTGCCAACCTTTTCAGGAATGAGATCAAAAGCACAGGCTTACGTCTTCATTAAAAAGAGCCTGACTTCACAGAGATGTTTCGCTGTGACAGTTTTCAACAGGTCATGACCTCTTCTGCAGAGTTCACCAAATACATACGCTGGTTTCTGTCTGTGGAGTCAGCAAACATGTCAAACAACTCAATAATGAAAGCGAACACTAGACTAAAATGCTGCCTATGAATATAACAAAAATGAAAACTAAATAAATAAAGCACTAACAACAAAAATGTTGCATTTTAAATGCTACAAGTAATGTAGGCATTACAAAATTACAAAACCGTTTGAGGGAATCTGAGGGTGCTTTATTACCAGACACCCTCCAAAAACTCTTGGGGGGAGATGTCATGTCAAATTGGGCTGGTGACTTCTTCAGCGGTTAACCTTTGGAGATAGCCAGACACATCACAGGGTGTTAGCATGCTTCCCAGGCAACAGACACACCCTGATGTGGGGCGAGATGGCATTTCCCCATTTTTTTTGGTTTGTTTGAAAGTACAAATTCAGGCTTGCATGCCATGATGGTTTCTCCCGCAGGCAGGCTTACTACCTCAAAACGACACACCAACTGCGGAATAATGCTAATGAGAGCGAGAATCAAAGTTTGGTGGCCGAGGCGTAGATGGTTAATAATTCTCTCTTATGACAAGTGCAAATAGGCTTCTCATTGCTTAGATGTGTCAATCAACCATTCCACACAAATAACATTCTCTGTCATGAGCATTGCTGTGGAAGGTACAAGCTGTCTAATGGATTTGCCTGCACATCTGTTTCTGGGTGGTGAAATGTGAAATTTGTACACTGAATTTCAGTGGTTTAGAACAGTTACAAAGCATGAATAATGTTGGAGAAAGCCAGTTTCTTTTTTAAAAAGCTTTAAAATTAAAATTAAATCAAAATTTTAAAATTCAGTAAGTATAAAAATAGCACTTATATTTAGCTAGGAATTGTTAAATTGATAAAACATGGCTATAAAGATTTGTAACTAATGGAAGCTAAAAATTCAGCTTAACCATCACAGAAATAAATCACATTTTAAAATATTATGTTATTTTAAATAAATGTAATTCTGTAATAATATTCCACAATACAGTAGTTTTTACTGTATTTTCGATCGAACAAATGCAGCTGTGGTTGAGCATTAGACTTCTTTCAAAAACATTCAATAAAATAAAATAAAATCTTACCAAATCTTATTTGGCACATTGTGAGATATAAAGTTACAAAGAACAAAATCACATTTGCAAAATAAAAATAAAAAAGTCACCAAAAATGGGCTTACATATTTTGTAGTCCAGAGAAAAGACAAAAAGACTATGAAACAGAACATGTCTGTAAATCAATCTCAGCTTCTCTGAAGTCAAACACTGAATGAGGAAGTGGTGGAGAAAGAGTTTATCAAAAGGGTTTGAGCTCCACATTCAGTCCATCATGGATCTTAGATCAGGGTCATAAATCTCCTGTACTCATCTCTTCAGCCTGTCACAAGAGTCTGCTAGAGCCTCACACACACACACACACACACACACACACACACAAACACACACACACACACACAGTCGCTTATTCACTCCGGAGACTCTGATGAATGAGGCCCTGGCTAGGAACACGTCCAGACGGACCCATCCAAGGAAGCACCCTGTGCATGTGGAGTCTATTCTGTCTGTGGATACAGTAGTGTATCCATCCAGTTCTTTTGTAATGGAGATCATACAACAAAGAAGATCATTCACTCTCATTTTTTCGGTAGTGATTCAGGGCTCTACTATGCACAGTCTTTATTGTTGGGCTATCACGATTCACCTGTCCCAGCTCAAATGCCCTGTGAGAGGCTTGCACATTCTTCAGCAAGGGAATAACTATCAGAGACATCCACAGTTCTGGCCGTCAACACACATTACTTTCAGTTTCAGCTTTTTTGTCACATTACAAAAATCAGACCAAAAAAAGGTCAAACAAAATAAAAAATGTAATAAAAAAGATTAGAATGTATCCATCTATCCATCTATGGTGGTTTTGATCTACTCCATTTGCACAGCTCTGTGGTTGAATCAACAGGAAGAGGAAAAGACTGGGACAGGAAGCAGATACTGCCATATTAATCACAAAATCTCAGCACACTTTGACACTCCTGATCTGTATCAACGAAAACATGTAGATTAGTTTAACAGGCTTATGTCTACATATCTGAATCCTTTAGGGACAAAAGTATAAAATCCCCTATGATGATGGAAAGCTGAAAATTATCAGCAATAGCCAATAAATGTACAATATTAAAAAGAAAGAAGCCTTGATGCTCACACACTGAGCTAGAATTGATCTCCACAATTAGTCTGGTGGTAGTGAACAGCAACTGACTACATCACATAGGAGTAGTGACTTCATCTCAGTTATTCTTGCATGTCCCCTCTCTGGACAAGGACTAGATCCTGTTTGCACTGAATGAAGACGTCACAGCCGCACTATCAGAGGTACTCGGAAATCCAGCTCGATCGCGCTTGATTATTCAATTCCTCTGCACCTCGAGGGGGTGGGAATGAACGTAATGACCCCCCTCTGTGTAGATCTCAATCCTTCCTTCTCTGTATCTTCTTATCTCTCCCGTCTTTCCTTCTGGAGAAGGTTGATTGGCTTTGAATACGTGGGCTGAGTGCCAGTTCGACGCACACACCCAGCAGGGCCACTGGACTGCTCCGGGGCCTAATGAGCTGGCTGGAATGATTATGCAGTCTTTAGGGAAACCTCTCAAACCTTGCTTATGAAAGTGTGCTGCACAGCATACAGCCAGAGCAATGGACATGTTCAAGCCTATCAGACTTCTGAACTTCAATACTGCTCCTGTCTGAACTGTGATCATCTATTAACATTGACATGAAAACATAAAATATTCCTTTAATAGTCAGTGGCAACATACAGCAGATGCCACAGTAATACTAACTACTACTTACAAATGGTATTATAATATAACGGTTTTGATAGTAAAAGAAAAAATAATAATTATGCAATATTTATTTTAAGTATTAACACTAATAAAAGTGCTGCAATATTAGTCAGTCTTGAATGATTTCGTAAACTAATGCAGCACTTGTGGCTATGAATGTACATTCCAGCCAGCCAGATTTCTAGTCAGAGCAACTATCAAACTATTCATGTGGATTCATCGTCGCAGTGTTTAATGGGAAACTGGTGGTGTTTTAGGGATATTGGCTTGCGGGCTGAATTGACCTGATGTGGCAGCAGATGGAAACATCGGCGCTTCCATTAGAGACAGGAGAATAAAACACCATGACACTGCAAAAATCATTCAATGGGGGAAAAATGTTATGCCTCTGACACCAATTCTCTTTCCCTCTTTCCTCTCTGCACCGTTAGGTTTTTTTAGTCAACCCACAACCAATCCATTAAGATGTCAATAGCTGGAGAAAGAAAAGGGACAAGGCTAACAAATGATCCTTATGAGTGGCACTTTCTAGTGAATCAAAAACATGCATGTCTAGTATACTTTAACTCCTGAACAAATGACTCTTAAGGGAATCAAAGGGATTCTTTTTAAGTGAATCGAAAACATTTTTAGTGAAACAACTACCCACAGTAAGACCAATTTAGAATGAGACCGTCAAACACTCAAAACAATCACATCCATCCCCAAAAAGGCAAACCCAGCTCAGTGGTCCTGTTGGAGACGCAAGCCTTTGTCCTCTCACTAGAGCAAGGCTCTGTTCCCTCTGATTCAATGCAATTTGACGGGCGCTTTTAATATCAGTGTGATGTCTTCTTCCTCCTAGGACAACATTGACCTCGATCACTCTATGCTAACAGAACTAACAGCAACCTAGAGAAGAGACACACCACAGAGACACACATATACAAAAAAAATGGCCACAGTCTGAGGGCAAGTCATACCAATTTAAAATTACCACTTCTTCAGCAACTTTCAACTTTAAGTGCCCTTAACAAACTGCATGAATTTCAAGGTGGGAAAAAAAAAACATATACAAATAACCCATTAAAAAGTACACTAAATAACATAAACATGACATGCACTGATGCACCAACAAAACAATTCTAGCTGATGGCAATAAGACAATTACAAAGATTTGCTTTATTTTAATTGTTTATCATGTTCATGTTATAGCTTATAACTGAATAATTCTACCATATTTTATTTAAATAAATACAAAATTATATATAGTATTTACAAAAAATAAAGCTAAAATCTAAAAGCTATAAATCTGTCTTTTTAAATGCTAAAAGTGAAGTAAAGATATTTATTGTTACAAAATATTTCTACTTTAAATACATTTTAGTTAAATTCAAACTCTTTTTTTTACTTTCTATTTATTAATAAATCTTAAAAAAATTAAAATAAAAATATCACCACAAAAGTATTAAGTGGCACAACTATATTCAGTATTGACAATAATAAGAACAAATATTAGAATATATATATATATATATATATATATATATATATATATATATATATATATATATATATAGAATGTTTTTGAAGGACCATGTAACATTGAAGACTGGATTATTAGCTGCTGAAAATTCAGCTTTGCCATCACATGAATTAGATACATTTTAAAATAAATTAAAAAAGAAACAAGTTATTTAAATTTCTAAATATATTTCACAATCTTATGTTTTACTGTATTTGTGATCAAATAAATGCAGCCTTGGTTAGCATTAAAGATTACTTAATTTTTTTGTTTTTTAAAGATCCCACAAATTTTGAATGGTAGTTTACATGTGAAAATAGGGGAAAAGAGCGATATATATCCAATATCAACCACACAAAACACTAATATCAGCCAGTAAGCACTGTGGTGGTTATTACTGTGCATAAATGCCATGTTTTAATTGAAAACCTGAGAGGCATTGTGGGAGATTGTTTGTTCAGATAACTGAGACGGCATGTTGCATGCCTGATGTGATACATTCACATCTCTGAATGCAGCACTTTTAGCTCAGCCTGCTGTTCATTTGCCGGAAAAGAAGCCAGACACGCAAACCTCTGCGAGCCCAGAGGAAATGCAGCTCAACCTCCACAAAGAAAGAGACCATGCCAATCTCAGCTGGGAGGCCTGAATCGATGCCAAGCTGGGACGGCACACAGTGGCTGGCATTTCAAGCTGAGGTCAAGTTCAGCTCATCAGCTGGACATCTGAGGAGAGAGTCACTGGTTTACAGCTGCTATTTACCATCTGTCTACTAGAAGAAAACTTCCTTTCCTGATCATACACAATGTACAGGATTCTTAATAATCCATTCCTGAAGCGTAACAATCTGAACAAGCTAATCAAAAAGACCCAAGAAAGTGAGATGTGAACTTTCTGACCATGGAGTGTGAAAATGGAAGCATGCCGCATGCGGCAGGGAAGTTCCAGCTCATTAATGTTTACGTGCTGCAGTTTTGCGTGCCAAGCTGTGACGCTGTGTGCTAGAACTCTCTGGGCCCGAATCAGGCTGATTGAAGGAGCATTTTTGGCGCTAGTCAACCACAACCAACATTCGCTTGACGTAAAACCGCCTGGGAACACAGGAACATGGGCGGACTGTCTCCAAAGCCACAGCTAAAATAAGAGCGGATAGACAGATACCACAAACCAGTACAGCGTTTTCCCTCATTTTATCCTCTCTATTGTATGATCACGTTCAAGACCCCTAAATTCTTGCCAGAAGTCCCCCTCTATTGCTACCACCACAGTGACGGGAACAAAACACAGATCCTTAAGGCAAAGGCGCATCCTGACACACCACAGAGCTGGTGTTTGGGATGGAAGTTGTGTGCCTGCTCCCTGTCAGCACCTCGCTGACCTCAGCATCTCTGGATGCTCACTAATCCAAACATATCTGATTCATAAAGAGGATTTGAGCCTCATCACTTCCGACGGAGTAAAAGCTCTCGGCTCAACCTCATCTCTCATTCCACTGTGCTTGTCACAACACTTAACTAGTTGATCAATCACTTTTCCGAACAAGACATTACATCATTAAATGGGAACGGAGTAAATGTAATCAAGCTTGCGCAATGTTTAAGTAGTAACATTGCTGCGTGGATCCAAACAAATCTGGAGCTTCCTTTGGAGGAAAAATGTCTGAACTTGCCCTTTTAAAAAGCATCTACCTGTTGTTTGCAACTTCACATTAGAGAGATGGAGTAGTAATTTGTTTAATGCCTCACTGTGAAGCAGAAAAGGCCATTAAGATAATGCATCCCTTCACTCTTTTGTTCCACCAGACCTGCAGTGCTGTGTTTGGCTACGTGGGGAAACTGACCTTCTGTGTGCCTCTGGCATTGCTTCTCTCCACTCTGAAGATCTCATCTCAGACTGGTGACACACACACACACACACACAGAATGCCAGCTCAGGTTTTATGCGACAAAGGTAACTTAACCCTCACAAACTGCCTTTTGAATGAAGAGCAGAGGCTAACATGCAGTACAAATTCTTGCATTGAAACGGGCTTGGTTTCTGGTCCATATAGTGCTACATTTGCCTAAATGCAATTGAGAGAATGGGAACAGAGAGAGAGAAAGAGAAGAGAAGTAGCGAGGGAGAGAATGGGAGGAAGACACCACCATAGGAGACACGGCAGATGGGGCCGAACATAAAAGCAATATTACAGTTTCTAGATCACTAACCTACCTGCTGGTTAAATTACTTTTTTTCCCCTTCACCCCTCTCTTTCTCCATTTCCTTTTTTTGCCGGAAAAGAAAATAAAGTTGGTTGGTGCTTGTTTTTCATACATCTCTGGAAATTGAGCCCCTGCATCCAGATCAGCCTAAATCCACTCGAGGAAATGGGATTTGACAAACACGCAGGAGTGAAGGAGGTATTTGAGGAGTGTGTGGCTGGATGACAGGCACACATTGTTTAGGCACAAGGCTGTGCATTTAACTACATGGATATAACCACATCCTCCTCCTTCAGTTCACCGAGATAATGGTGGAGGTTCTAGCAAACATACTGGAGGTCAGAACCAGTGTTATTATTTTTTAATGGAAACTAAAACAAAAACTGAAATAAAAAGAAAATAAATTAATAAATGAATGGATTTTCATGGCTTCAAAATTAAAATAAAACAACATACCAAAAAATAACAGTAGTGTTCGAGACAAAGTGTTAAACATGAATTAAACATGAAAATGCCACTAGAACGCTCTGTGCTGCAAGATGTAATGCTGTTAAACATTTGTAATGATTCCAGTTAGTATGCGAACAATACAACTAAAATATAAGCTAAAAAAACAAACCTAGCAAACTGATGAAAACTAAATTAAACTTACAGGACAAATGAAAAAAAATAAAAAAAATAAAAACTAATTAAACATCCAAGCTAAAAAGATCTCTGTTTTGAAAACAAACTGGTTCTGAATACATATGCCTGTGTGAACTGGCAGTGGAAAACTGCTCTGAAACGTTTGGAGATCATCAACATCTGCATGGGAGGGTTACAGTCATGCATAGCACTCTCAGCTCTCTAGATTAAGGCTACTGCCAAAACAACCATATAACTATTACATTAAGCAACTAGATTACTGCATAAGTGCTGGAGGCAAAAATATCAGATCGCTGCTTTAAATGACATTACAAGAATGTAAACTGCAGTGCCAATTGCCGGAACAAAATTTGTCCACTGTTTTGTAACCATGACTACAGAGAGACAGAGTTTCGCCACGGTCTATAAAAAATAGCCTTGAGTCCAAAAAAAAAAAAAAAAAAACATTTGACACACTCCATCAGTGCTCAGCTTTACCCTCTGGCCTTTTACTTTTATGTCTCCTCATTTTATTCATACTGACATTTCTTTCCTAGTGACGATCTTTTAGCGCCTGCCAGCTTGTTCAGAGTTGGGCAAGTTTCCTCTTACTCACCTTTTGCTCTGGAATGTCAGAGATGTCCATAGCTTTTTGTATTTGAGATAAAAATGTTTCCAAATAAATTCTCACTAGAAAATGACTCATGAAAATAATCTGTTTGTTTTACAAACCTGACAGTCAAGTCAAATGCCAACAGGTATACAGGTTGCATGTATTAATATTTTATTCCTCTAAAAAAGGGTTTGATTGGGACACATGACTGAATGTAATATGTTCTGATCACCGTCAGCCTCTCCAGACTAGAGTGTTGACAGTGACCAGGTCAAACGGACCTCATCTGCATCTGCAGAGGATTACAGAAGAGGGAAAGTTTAATCTCTGTGAAAGAGCACACCAATGGCACTGAATCTAATGTTCAGATTTCTCTGCAAAGATGAGACACCCCATATTTTATTACCACATTAATCTGTTGCAGACGGTTTATTCATTTATGAGGCCATTTCCCCCTCCCTTCCTCTCTTTCAACTGCTCTAAGAAATTTATTAGAACTGGAAGCATAACAGCTCAGAAATGATGGACTCGAACAATAGCGCTTGAACACTCAATAATTTTGATGAAATGTTAAAACTGTGATTACCTACTTAAAAGGTCACTGGAGTTTACATAGTTCTGAAACTGGCCGAATGCAGTTACTCTGAGATGAATCTGAGGTTGTCTAACTGACACATTGCAAGCAAAGGTTCACACATAATAACGATCTCTATACAGAAGCTGTGGGGAAGAGAAATGCTAAATATGGCTATATAATCAGAAGTCATAAAATGTAACTTCTACAGACATTCGCTCAGATCTGATGTCGTTGGAAAATAACGCTTGATTATTAAGCTGTGGCCCTTTTCAAATCAATAACAAGAATCATTAAAGCTGCAGTGTGCAATTTATTTGCACAGTAGTAACACACACACGCGCATATATATATATATATATATATATATATATATATATATATATATATATATATATATATATATATATATACACACACACACACACACACACTTTTTTATGAGTTTCTATAAAAACTTAAAAAGAAACACAATAGGCAAACTTGCAACCATGCAACTTCATATGCTCCAGTTATGTTGTGTTTGCCATTATAATAAATTAAACATGAGACAGGATTTGTGCTACAGGATCAAGTGGCTACGTATAACTGGAAGTCAGTCAGTGTTGCACCAACAAACAGGTTTGCTCTGCCTGAATCAGGCTGCTTTTTAGTTCTGCTGATGAGTTCAGAGCACCAAACCCACAGAACCTCAGGTCTCCAGTTACTGAGTGCCAACATAGTAAAGAAATATTAAAGCAGGAAGGGAGTTTTCACTATATGTTTGTGTCAATGGGCACATCCTAAAAGTTGGAGCGAATAAAGTTGAGCTGTGTTGTGCTGAACTGAGTGACTCAGACGTTCTGAGTCTTTAATAGAGCTGTAACGTTCTCCCTCCTTCTCCCTTTCATTTTCAATCAAACACAGAAGCTGCTTTGTCTACAGTGAGTGGGCAGCAGTGGCAAGAGCAGTTCTCTGGAACAGATGACAGAGGAGTGTGTGTCCAGTTTCTTTCCAGACCTTCCGTCTAGTTCACTGACATGAGCCTCTTTGGATTGACAGTAACCACACTTATCGTGGTTCAACCGGCCGGTTAATAAGCTCTAAAGAGGCCAATGTTAAACCTCTTCCTCATATTCTGGCCTGCATAACTGTAGCAAGAAGTGTTTTGTGGCCATCACCGCAGTGGGGCTCCATTAAATATAAATGAACAGTGCTCTAAGAGGAGGCGAAAGGGGAGACACGGAAAACACAAAAATCGTTATGCTGTTTGAACAAATCAAATTGATCAAACATCTCTAGAGCACTGATGAGCAGTAATGGATCCGACCTCAGTTTGGCCACTGACACGTCTCATCTTCCTCTCTATACACAGGGACAGTGGGGCTGGGTGTCAACATTATGACAATAAGCCAGCTTGACTGCAGAGTAGAGCAGCCCTTGGGTTTATCTGCTGCTAAAAATAGCACCCACAACATTGCTAAAAGTTTGAAATATACCTTGGAACGACCTCTCATCTGTAATGGATTCAGTAGCACAAATGTTTACAACTATTATCTCTCAATTCAAGATTATCCTCCACTAACAGAAAGTCACAGGGTGTGCGGTTTATAGTTTAAAGTTTCAAAATAAAGTCAGATTGTGAGACCATGGCAAATTATCAGCCATATTATGAATATAAAGTTGCATTATGAATTATATAAAGTCAATTACAAGATAAAATAATAAATACACCAAGGTTGCATTTATTTTAAATTATTATAAAAAAAAATACATTAATATTGTGAAATATTATTTCAATTTAAAAAGAACTGTTTAATTGAATTAATTTCAGCAAGCAAGAAAGATATTTTACTGACCCCAAAAGTTTGAATAGTATTACTGTACATTTCAGAAGCTTGTGAGTTCAAGACATTAGGGTTGGGTGACATGGCAAAAGTATCTTATCGATAATCGCCTTAAAAATACTGAGATATCCAATAATATCGTCTACCCAAGCCCCACCTCAATCATGCCCCGCCCCCGCCAAGACAACATTGACAACATGCACCATAAACACACCAAATTTTCAGTTTGGTCTTAATTATTGCTACATTAAAGTTTGGTTTTACTTGAGGAAAAAGAACCCAATTTTAAGTTAATCATGGTGAAGTTGGACATTCTGGCATTGATTGTAAGAATGATAAATGCATGTTGATGTCATAATAATGTCTTGAATAACATATGCCTATTTTACAATGTTTCGCTTTCTTTCTGGCATTATTGCCTCTGTAGACACATTTCAGAATGGTAAAGTTTAACTTATAGTTTTGTTGCAAATGAAAGAATGTATAGTGCTAAATCTCAGCATAATAAAACATTTATACTGTATAAATTGTTTTAAAAAAGCAGTAAAAAAACTGGGTGCTATGTGTGTGAATAGGCTGTGAAAGGTATATTTGTGTATTTTAATTATAATGGTCATGTTCGTGGTTTTTCATCATTATACATATTTAAATAAATATTCAGAAACTACTTTGTCTTTCTTCTGTTTAACTTTTATTAAACTGCAGGTCAAAATAGAATAGGACTATACCCTAAATAAGGATAATTATATTATAATGAAACAATAATCTCACATACAGCACATTGCCATTACGATAGTCAGAGCCGAACAACAGGCAAATAAAATATAAACTACGTTTAAAATAAAAATAAAAATAAATAAAAAAACTTCAGCTAAGATCATTGAGGGATTTTCTTTTTTCTTTTTTTTTTTTTTTGAATTAACATTAATGACTGGCAACAGTGGCTATTGTATTCTTTCTCAACACTTTTACTTAAAACATAACCGATTGTATTTATGGGATGTTTTGATTTTGTGTTTTATTTGTCCATTAGAATGTGTAAAAATGCGAGAAAGAGAGCTCAGCCCAGTGTTTGTGTGTGCGCAGCACAGAAAACAGCGTGGGAGTGAAGAAGCAAGTTCTATTTCATCTTCTTGCAGTTGAATCTTCTGAAATCACAATAAATGCGCATATAGGAACCGAGAAGCAGATTGTGAAGCAATGTGGATGAAATATGCCACACTAAGTGTCTTGGTGTAACACGAAAAGGACATCATCTCTCTTTGCAGGTCAAAATGCAATTAAGTCAGATAACTGAGCAGAATTAGCCCGGGGCTGAGTTGGAGCTGTTAATCTAAAACAGCCCTGAGCTCTGCTTGAACACAATGGTTTCATGGTATAGGGGAAAGGGCTTACTTGCTCCACATGCACACTGCCAAGAGACTCTGGGACTTGTAAAGAGCAGTCATAAAGGCCACAAAATAAACTCACAACAGGACTAAACAAAATCACACATCTGCCATTTGTTTGTTCATCGTCTTCTCTGTGAATACAGCATTCAGCTTGCCAGCCCATGAGGAAATCAGACAGCTTACATGCTGACCATCACTAACAAAACTGTCATCAAAAATATAACTCTATAAGCTCAGGCTTTCACTGTAGATTTTATGATAAATCTGTCATATGGTTAAAACGTGAATTATTGAAATGTTGGTTAAATCTTCAGTCTTCATTCATCTTGTTCATTGTCAGTGTTTTATAATGTAAATGTGAATATATGAAAACATATGACCCTGGACCACAAAACCAGTCATAAGGTAAAATAAATTTTATTTTTCTGGATAAATAAGCTTTCCATTGATGTATGGTTTGTAAGGATAGGACAATATTTGGCCGTTATATGACTATTTAAAAGTCTGGAATCTGATAATTGTCCAAATAAAGTTTTTAGCAATGCATATTACTAATTAAGTTTTTATATATTTACAGTAGGAATAAAAAAATAAATAAATATAAATCTTCATGGAACAAGATCTTTACTTAATATCCCTAATGATTTCTGGCATAAAAGAAAAATCTATAATTTTGACCTATACAATGTATTCTATATAATTTTTTGTGGTCCAGGGTCACATATATGACATTTTAAAATTTTTGAATTCCAATAAACAATATGTTAATCTTAATATAACATGTTTTTAGAAAAAAAGAAAAAATCTAAATCTTGCATAGACTATACACAAGGACTGGTATCTGATTCTGCTTTGGCCCAGATGGCAGAGGTGAGCTTGTCGAGATGTATCTGCTGGCATTTATTTGAGACCCAGCTTCTCTTCTCCCACATCCTACCTGAATGTGGGAGGCCATAATCACCCCCTAACCGGCTCAGACAACAGCAGAGCTCAAGAGAACGTAGGAAGACAGCTGTTACGTTTCACTTTCACCTCAGGGGTTCAAAGCATGTTGGTTTTTGCATTTGAGTGTAGAAGAAGTGTCACTTTTCCCAGCAAAAAATAAAATAAAAAATGTAAGTATTTAACATGAGGGGTGCTCAAAGTTAGAGTTTTGGGACCCTTTGGCATCCCAAGTGCTTTCTGCTTGGTTAATTCATCCTCCTCAAATATTGCAAGGCAAGCTGCAGACACAACAATCATGTTTATAATGCTATTTCTGTTCAGTTTGAACCTTAATGTGCCTCTCTATTCACTCTCCAAAGCAATATTCTACTGATAACAACATCATAAACAGGACAAAACACAAACAAGCATCCATGATTGAATTTAATCTGGCATAAACTCCTCTGCACATTTCCGATTTGAATTTTTACCCAAAATAAACGCTGTAATGAATCAAAAAGAGCCCATTCTATCCCAAGTTGCAGTAGAGCTGCAGTTAATGGAAACTTGTCTGTCTAAAATAAATAAAACCAAGTAACATTAAATCAGTTAAACCAGTTTCGAGCCATTGTGAATCTGTGACATTTGCTCATGCTTGTGTGAATGAAACCAGGATCGATCGAAAAGTTGCTTCAGAGAAAAAGGTCAGGTTTAGAAATGAATGACTGAATTACAGACTAAATAAAATCTTTATCCAGTCCAATCAATCTCATAACACTCAGACTTTCTATAGGGCCGCCTCTTTTTCTCTGAAGTCTCCTTTGAGAAAAGACTTCCTGTGGACCTATCATTTCTACATTTCACTCGTTGGAATCATTTTTTTTCCCTCTTCCATCACAGACACAGAAAAAGTAATTTAGTGAAGAAATACAGTGAGCGTAGGCTGTGGGGAAGATAAAGACGCTTCCCTTTCACACTCTAGGGCAGAGAGAGGAATTATGGGATGGCTAGGTGTGACAGAAGCTCATCTGCAGTCTAGATGGACTGCACAGTGCTGGCCAGAGTGAGCATTTCAATAAGCCTTTCAAAAAACCATCTGTCACCACATGCAGCATACGTTTACCGCAAATATTATAAAACAAACTAGATGTGCTGAGGCGATCAAACATCAGATGACAGTTAAAGTATTTATTAAAATTTAAGGCAAACAAACAATACATGCGATATCTAACTGTAGCTAAAAGAATGCAGGCAAGGTTTAAATCTTGAAGCTGTGTATTTCCATGCATGTAAGTGACGACTGATTTAGTGTGCCCCCACAAGGGACGAGGATGTAGCATTTGAATTTCGATCCATTAGGCGAGCTTTTGTTTGGCAAGTTAACTACTCTAATTAATTACATTAACGCAACAAACTTCATTAGCAAGGCTGCTCCTCTAGCGCTCAAACCCACACAGCTGTGACACTGTAAACATTCAAAAGCTCAGCCTTTTGAGATCACTAAAGCTGACACAGACAGAAACATCAATTGCATTACATAACATTAAAATGATGAATGAAAAGGATTCAGGGAGATTAACTATGTAATCTGTAAATGGCTGATATTTAAATCTTATAAAATAATGCACAATCACATTCTGATTTTTAAATCTTTTTTTATTTTTTATTTTTATACCGTCTCCTAATCTAGTTTACTTTTATGGAGAAATGTTTGCCAAGCACTTTTTGACATTATTTTTTATTGTAACAGGAAGTTAATATGAAAGTGTTTGTCTGAGGAATCATTACATCTTTTGGGGGTTTTAAAAGAGAAGCAACATGGACTTATAACCGCAAAACGAAAGAAAAACTAAACAAAGCTGACCGTTTTGTTTAAAACCCTTTAGATGATGGCTAAAACACTGGTTGGATGGCACTCTCAAATCGGAGAACATAGTTCTGGAGCAACATTGGTTGAGGCACTCAATTAATGCAGTGATCCAATAGACTCGACTCCCTGTTGCAGGTGTTTACTTCAGAGCTCAGCCCTCCTCCTGAACACTGATATTTAAAGACGGGATGCAGAGAACAGAGTAAACAGATCAATATGCCACTCTGGTATCAGTGCTACAGTCAGCTGAAAGCACCTCATTATGTATTCACAGCTTCACTGATTTAAATGAGCTTCCTCATTAGGCGATGAGGAGTTGTAGAGGGACAGCCCGTGGGAGGGCAGTATCTGTGGCGATGGGCTCGGAGTGCTGGTGGGCTCAGATCAGGCCCTGATCGATTGTGGTTGAACGTACAGCCGGGCTCCTTCCGTTGTGCGGAACAGTGATTAGCCAGTGTGGAGGACTGGAGCTCATTGATTCTGTGGATCTGCTCCGTCTCTGATAACAAAGACTGGGTATTTCATTATGAAGGGGAGGCACTGGGTTGGGACTTGGAAGGAAGTGAATGGATCAATGAGGCAGTTTCCAGAACAACAAGAAGAACAATGTAAGGCCGTCATTTTTTGGGTGAGTTTAGGTGACTTTACAGGTCATATATACAAAGATACTACAATCAAAGAGGGTTGAGTGGAAAAGAAAGAGAAAGATATTGTGATGTATTGTTGTAGACAGAGAAAAAGAACACAACATTAGGCAGGAATAGAAGACCCTTTGAAATGTTGTGATGTAAATTTCACCTGGCTTGATGTGTTTTGGTTGAGAAAAAATAAATTCTGTACGTCATCCTGGGATGGGATGGATTTCCACGTAATACCATTCAAATCTTTCTGAAAGAAGTCTCTTATGCTCACTAACTAACTTACTCATATGCTCACTAACTCATCTTACTAAGCCCAAACCTTTGACAGATAACGTACATCAGCAACACTGTTGTCCATAAATTCTGCCAATCCAGACTGATTATGTAATATTAAGGAACAAGAATACATACTATCACTCTTAATTACAAAAAAATATTCATTTAACATAAAAAAAAATTCCATAAAATGTGTGAAAAGAAAGTCCATATTAGATGAACTCAAAAAACAAACCCACATCCCTACACTAAATAATTTCACATATAAAAATTACATCAAATGGTCTTAGAACAGGTCTTAAAGGCACAGCCATTCAATTCTAAGGTCATGAAAAGGTTGGAAAATGAAAGCAAAAAAAACTCATTAAAAAGAAAAAAAAAAGTATATATACAACAATTTAAATACTTAATATCACAACAGTACTTAGACGATTGAGAGGTCTTCTAACTCACCCTCTGTGAGAGAAGGTCAGCATTTCATTACGGATGTGTTTACAGCAGCATGGCACATAGCCATGAACCACAGCTCTGCCTTTGCTCAAGGGCACAGTATTCACAGAAATTACAGATTTAACGCATAAAGACATCAGTCAATTCATCCATAATCTCATCGATTGACCCAAACTCTATGGCATGCACAGGAAAAAGCAATTTAATCTGAAGGGGTCAATTTGATTAAATATGATCCCATGGCAATGTATTATGATCTCGGTTTGAGCCAACAATGTGTCTTGGAACAGCTGGGCTTTCAACTGGAGAGCTGATTGATTGGTGTACCGCGCTACTGTCTCCATCCACCAATAAATGCCAATAGCTTCAATGTCTTGTATGATTTGAACACGTCCTAATCTCTACTCTTCTAGCCATCAACACATTAATAAATAAACAAAATTAAAATATTAAAAATATTAAATATTAAAATATTAATCCTAACCCACATTAGATATATATATATATATATATATATATATATATATATATATATATATATATATATATATATATATATATATATATATATATATATATATATACATACACACACATTATATACACATTTCGGAAATAACAAATCCTTCTAAAGAACATTTAAAGAACACTAATCCTTCCTTACACAAAGAAACATTTAAAACTAAAACTTATATATTTTTTTGTCAATGTCAATTTCATGCTGTGATGCTAGAGTGGCACAAAAACAATATATCCCTCAGTATGAGTCATGGGTAGCAATTAATTTTGATGAGAAAGTTGAAAACTTGAGATCTCCCTATAATAAAGCTGGGACCTGTATTATAAAGAAACACTCTTTTAAGAAATAGAGCCCTTTAAAAAAGTTTTTGAGTAAGCAGTAGATGATGGCAAAAACTAAAAGAAAACCAGGCAGAAATTAGCATTCATGAAAAAATATTTAATACTAATATAATACATCCTACTTATACAAAATCAAATCAAATCAAATAAAATGTCTTGCCAGGTGAAAAAAAACAGTTTGCTAGGCTAGAAATGCATTAGGTATCATTCATAACTAGAGAATGAAGGGTAAAGGATTAAAATCCCACAAGTGAGTCTAACCTTAGCAAACATAAATAAAACAAAGGTAGTGAGACAAATGGAGAGAGAAACAGCAGACAGACTGTGATCCTAAACGTGTATGTGTGTAAATTTAAACTGTATACATATAGTAACAAAGCAAGCCGTCTGTAGGGGACAGAACACAGTTAAGGAGGCCAGAGGCCTTTAAGCCTAAACTGAATCTACAGATCTCCATTTGGAACTGTCATTTGCCCAAAGGCTTTCAACCCTTGAACTCTCTCCACAGATCTGCTCGGAGAGAACCGGCAGGCCCTAAGCGGGTTCAGAGCAATGATTAGAGGCTCTTTTCGAGGACTCCACCCTGCCGAGCATATCTCTCTTCATCTCCCTCTCTCTGCCTCTGCTCCACATGGCAGAAAAAGTGTAGCCCTGGGGCGAGAGCTTTCTCCAAACCTGTGGTGAATGCTAATGCAGTCACTCTACAAGTTTAGCCGCTCCCATCTCTCAAACTGTCATCACAGCAGCGGCAGAAGGGTTTGTGTGCTTTGTATAATTACAAAGAACATAGACATAGCACCTTTTTAATTTCCTGTGGAACATAAAATCCCAAAAGGATGGCATAGAACAGATATACTACATTCGCTACCTGAGGAAAAAAAAAACATCTTCTCTGATTATGAAGAACTCACTTGTGCCTTTATGTCAGTCCTCCTGAAGATTTGAAGCTACTTCAAGGATCAGTTAGGTACTTAGCATAGTAGTCTGCACAGCCTGTATCTCTGAAGAACTGTATGTATCCTAGTCCTAAAAGAATATCTCACTTCAGATATTTCCTCTTAGGCTGGATAAAAATACAGATTTTTTTGATTGATCTCCATTTGAACAATCAAGGTGGATCATTTACTGTCTTCCTGTTTTCAGTGGCACATGTCACTCTGCTGAACTTACCCAATTGTATAGTTCTAGTCACAAAAAATGACTGAATTCACCACCAAATGGCTCTTAGTTTGTTTAATCAACAAGTTCATTTTTTATTGAGTGGCAGTAAAAGGCATTAACAATCACTGAATGGCAAAAAATCAGTCTGATACTCCGTATAATTTATAGCATCAGCAAACAGAGAATTTATTACATACGGGAGCAGTATAACTGAAATATAAACCAATCAAACGGAATCAAATCACATGTTAAAGTTGTTCTTCAGATTCCAATCAAAGAAACCAAGAGGAAAAGCCAGAAGCAGCTTCTCTCATGGCTCCATCACATTAACCTCTTCACTAGAGAAGCAGAAAGCCTTTTTGCTAGCAAAACATATGACTCCTACCCATAAGAGCCACATACCCCCCCATGCCACAATACCCATGTGATTCAAATGGTGTAGATGTGGTGAAGATGGTAAATGAGCTAGATTTGTGATGCTGGTGTGTTAACATCTGTGCATCTTCACTGTGAGAGCCTTTGGAGCCCTTCCTAATCCAAACAGATGACAGACACATGAGCGATCATGCAACAATTTACAGGAAGCTGAATTATAATTTGAATTGAAATGACAGGAAGAGGTATCTACTAAATTGTAATTTAGTAAATACATTCCAGTAAAAAGGGCACAACCCTCTCCGCTGTGAGGAAATCACTCACATATGCGACTAAATCTTCATTCTGGTGGCTAAATGAGGTCTAATATTAGCCAATGACAAATACAATTCTAAGATTTTACTCACCAGTGTGTTAGTCGGAGGCTAAGTATAAGTTTTATTTTCAGATATATTTTCACTAGCGAACACTCTGACTGAGTGTTTTAGAGTTTCACTTTCTCTCTCTCTCTCTGTGTCTCCGTTTCTTTCACTCTCTTTCTAATAACTTCATTAATAACTGCATTAGAATGCTATCAATGGCTCATGCCTCCATTACAAACTTTAAATTGACATTTTGGAACCAGCAAAAGAGGCATTGGATAAGATGTGAAAGAAATAATCCTACTCACAATAGCGATTTAAGTAAAAAAAAAAAAAACAGACAAATCCCTTTAAATATATCATCTGATCGATGTCTTGAGGTGTGGTAACCAAAGTATAAGAGGAATAATTGACTCCGGGAAGTTGAATTATTAGAAAAATAATGCACACCCACCATGGCCGCATCACCACCTCGGGTATGCATTATTTTTCTAATAATTCAATGGCCCATCATCAATTATTCCTTACATGATGCTTGACTGAATTATGTAAGAGTGCACTCTCAGATATATATATATATATATATATATATATATATATATATATATAGTACCAATGTTCTAGGAGTTTTGGGAAAGGAAATTCAGAGGGAAATCTGTTGGATATATGGTATATTATTGATCAAAATAATATTTTTCTCTTATGAGTCACACTGGATAACTGTAATTTGGCAAAAGTCAGAGAAATTCCACAAAATGGACCTTAAAAGACAACTTTTTTTCAAGACAAACCTGGAAAACATTCAAGGACAATCATGGTGCCTGACAGAGACAGGTGCCTGGGTACGCGAAATTACATGTTATCTCAGTCAGCCATCTGCAACTTTCTCCCTTTTTCTGTAAATGCCCATTCTTCAAGCAACCACTGGGATGCCAATCCAGTCATCTGATGTGATATTACAGCCATCTGAAACAAAAAAATAATCCTAACCAGTTCCCAGATGATTCTGTTTGGCATAGCAGCCCTGTGTAGCAGCCACTTACCCACAATCCTCTCATGCCTGTCCCGCCACTCTATCCCAGCTGAAAAGTGGGACATGACCTTTGTATAATCAGATAAACAATGGGGGCGGGGGAAAGAGAGAAAGAATAGTACAGATTGTACAGACTGACCATCTATAACATAACCTCCCTGATGTCATTGACAGTGGCACAGCTCAGTGAATGCACTTTCCAAAAATAGCATCACATGCCATTTTGACCTGCATGTGAAAAGAATTGTGTACGTCACAGATTCAAAAGGTTTCTTGGTAGGAAATCAGAAAGCACACAACAGTTCAAATAATGAAATCAAATGAAAATGTATTTACGTGACTTATGTGGACTACAACAAAGTGAAGTTAATAAAGATGTTGAAAAGCAGTACAGAATATAATAGATGAAAGAAAGTGATCACAAAAATTAAACAGAAAAAACGTTATGTGCCATTTATAATTGAAAATGCCTTTTAAAATTCCAATCAATAGCTGAATTTGAATTTAAAGCTAGAATCATTGAAAGATAGACAGAAAATGACAGATAGTGTGACAGAACAAAAAAACAGAATGGCAGACTTGCAGAAGAAAAATGATAGAATTTTTGGATGTCAGACAGAAGGCCATAATGATAGACTGAATGACTGACGGACAGCACAACAGATGAATGTTACAACGGCAGACAGAATGATAAATTGATTTTTAAAATAACAAAAAAAACTTTGAATTAAACGCATGAGACATTAAACCAGGACTGAAAGACAGATTTCTGCTACAAATGTTGTAAGAGATGCCAAACTAATCTTCTAATGACATTGTAAAGAGCTTCGTCAATATTAAAATGGGAGTGAAGGTGAAGAGCACACATTTCAAGCTTTGATGACAAAGACAGGAGTGAGGGATGATGTAAGATTTCACAAGCCCCAATTTTTCAGATGTTAAATCATCCGTTGAAATGATTTCATTAAATGCCCTTCATTTCCCATTAATTGCTTTAATAAGAAAAATATGAGTGAGGCACTGGCTGTGAAGCGAGGAGCTTGGTTCAATTTGTGTAATGACTTTCACGTGTCTCATCTCTCCATTGAAATCAGATCACTCCAAAATTTAAATCAACTGTTCTTAAGATTAAATACTGAAACAGTGGAAGCTGACGAGCTGGAATCTTTCAAAAGAATATCTTGGGAAAGCCTTTTGGTCATTTTCGCACTGTCCACACAGATCATGCCAAATAATTTAACTTTCTCTGGTGTGGAACATTGCTTTGGCAAACCATAAGTGAATCAGATGGAAATGTGCAGTGAGTAAAACTGAATTTGGCATCCTTGACATCAACAGTAGTCCTCCAGGTGGGCTACACTGTTGAGACACCTGGGGGCTGCACTATCCAAGTTGTTGCTTTTTTTACTTTTAATCAGACCTAGCCTTGTCAGAAATCCAGTTAGTCATGGGAAATCAAGATCTGAAGCCTTGATCAAATTGATAGAACTGTATCGAAATAAAATCCAGCATTGCTAATCCGATCCTATTAGCTCAAACCACCAGAGCCACAGTGACAAATCGTTGGTCACTGCTCAGTGTGGAGAGCAGAGGGTTTCACGGACTGTCGGAGAAGGAGTGCGATCCTGCATGGCTAATAAATGTGGATGACACAGCAGGTTCTAACGTGTCCCCTGACCACAGATTATATTGGTTTACATTCATCTCTCAAACATAGACTGACAGGACTGCACTCACTGCACCTCACACATTCACATGGATCGATGCATCTACAGTAGGTGTTAGAGAACAAGGCGAGAGACAAAGAGATAAAGAGGCAAAAAATAAAAAGATAGTGGGAGGAAAAGAATACAGAGAGCTCAGTTTTACATTTTCATCTTATATACTTAAACATTATTTATTAAGGTTCTATATATTAACATCTGTTAGTGCAACAGCTAACATGAAATATCAATGAACATCATTACTTCAGACTTCAGTGTCACATGATCCTTAAGAAATTATTTTAATATGCTAATATTGTGTTCAAGAAACATTCCTTATTACTATTGATGAAAACAGTTGTGCTGGTAAGTATTTTGATACATGTTTTTCAGGATTTTTTGAGGAACAGAAAAGATAAGCATTTATTTGTAGCAGTTCTTTTTGGTAACATCAGTGTCTTCTAAACTTGTGAACTGTAGTGTATTCAAAATATAGCATGACTACTTAAACCTAATTAATAAAGCGAGCTTGTTTAAAAGAGAAATGAAGCATGAACTAAAAACTAAACTAAACGCATCTTTCTAAATTAAAAAGATAAATATCCACATTTTTCTGTATAAGATAACTGAGCAAATTATTATTATTATTATTTTTGGTGAACTAGGCCTATCCTTTTAAATTCTGCATTTTTTTTTTCAAATACTGGCACTTTAGCTGTTAGCTGGAATGAAGAATTGAAGGTCGTCACAGGTGGAGGCAGCAGAGGACAAACCCCCAGCATGTGCGAGCAGCGGCGTGTGGTGCAGCTCAAGTTCTCTCAATCTCACCTCAAAGTTCTCCTTCATTCCTTCTTCTGCTAACCTTATTCTCACTCTACACATCCCAGCTGTCTCTACAACCCTCTGCCTCATTCTGTTATCTTTTCTCTCACCTGAGAGGGAGGTAAAGATGAATGAGCTCACCCTGGCTGCCTACAGAAAACTGGTCTAAGCACACAGCAAACGGAAAGAAAGCAAGTGCATTCGATAACAGACTAAAGCAGACACACACTCTTGATTATAACAGCTCATTTATGTGCAGTAATGTATTGGTTCCAGAAGGCACAGTAAACTCATCTACTTTCATGGGAGGGTCATCACAGGTGTCCAGAAGACTTGCTGATGCTGGAGCTGCTGAGGGCAACGTGAAGTTTGAGTGATCCTGCAGATTACTATAATGAAGCCTGATGCTAGATTCCACATAAACATAGAAATAATTATATTTTTGTGCACAAACACTAGCACATAAACCCTAAAACATAGTAAAACATGCCACAAAGAACTTCAGCTTTCCGCTTGAAGGCAAACACAGGAGGATGTCTGCCCACACACTAGTGTTCTAGTGCCAACACCAGCGAATGCACTCGTCTCCAGCGGAGTCGTTGATCCAGAACAAAAGAAAGTACAATTTGTCCAATTAACCTCACAGCTAATTACACATAGAGGGCAAGAAAGAGATATTATACTTGAGAGTACTTGATCTACAATAAACCTCACTTGAGAGAGAGAGAGAGACAGGGAGGCAGAAAACTAAAAAGTAATGTGAAAATTAATAAAATGGTTGACAAAATTTCTATAAAAAAATATAAAGACAGATTAAACAAACGCTTATGTGTGCAACTATGAATGAAAACTTAACTTAAAGGGGTCAGATGCCCATTTTTCACAAGTTAAAATAATTCTGTAGGATCTTGATGAAAAGTCTATAACATACTTTGGTTAACATTTTCTCAATGGTAGTATAAAACAACACCCTTTTCACCCTGTCAAAAGCAGCTCTGCACACAGGAACCCATTTTGTTGCAAGTCGCTTTAAATGCTAATGAGCTCTGCTCAGCTGCCCCTCTCTTTCATGGGGTGACGATCTGTTCTCATGAGACTTTGCTTTAGCCGCAGAACTTGCTAACTACCAAATCATTAAAGGTGATTTGCAAAGATTCATAAAATAACCTTATACTCACTTCCACTGGAAGTGAAGCTGGATCACGAATGATTCACACGAACATAGACGCATTTAGGTAGACTAAGGATTGGCACATTCCCTTCAGAAACCAATGGGAAGGCATCTTTAGCAACTCAGATGTCAGGAGTAAATGACAACTGCTATGTTCATTATTACATCCAACAATAAAACACCTCAATCCTGTGACATTTCTGCTCCAGCGTCAAAACAATGGCAGACTGTTACAGCTCTCTCACGGCATGTCTAAGGTCACCAGTGTCAATCAATAGTCATGGGAGGGGCCTGGGTTTGTGTGATGTCACAGCCAAGAAGCTGAGAATGGCTTGATTTAAAAAAAAGGGGATATTATTTATAGGGATTTTTTTTTTTATTATTATCGTTAAAGGGTGTATGTGTACAAACACTGCCAAACACATTTATGTTCATACAACATGTAAAAGTAAATTTTAATTCTACAGATTTATATAAAAAAAAAAAAAATGAAATGAAAATGAAAATGGTGCTGGCCACACAGCAATCTACAAAAAATAAAAATACTTTGTCTTTTTTACTCATAGTAATCACATAATTTAATCCAAGAACAGCCAATGGTTGCAGCCTTAGACTTAATAGCTTTGAAGTGCCAGACCACCTTGTATTTTCCCTCTTACCAAACCATCTGCCCAACTATAGATGGCCACCCCCCATCTCTCTCTTACTCCCTCATTAGATGTGAGCATGTTGTCACATTCAGAAGATCTATTAATGTAGCAGTATGGAGAGACTCATTGACTGTGTCATACTGACAAGAAATTAAAGGGATATTTGTGTCGGGACATGTCAATGTCTCTGATTTCAGGTTGAGAGTAAGGGTGTCCGTTAGCGACAAAAAAAAAGATCTCTCAATATTTCATGGGACTTTATCTATAATGATTATTAGATTATATTTTGCTATGTGTTACTTTGCTGGTATCTTAAGGACTGCCATGGACAGCTGACTCCTAAAATTTTTGATATTCTTCTCCAGGCCTTTATTTCTAATTTGATCTGTTTGATAAGTAATAGTTTTAAATATACCGTTTTAAATTAAAATCTATAGCGTTCCAGTGGACAGAGATCATAACATTAGCACAGAATCAGTTCAGAATCAATCACCAAAAGAATCAGTTCGGTTCAGACGCGCTCTGTGTCAGTCAGCTTCACACTGAATCACACATGCGCAGTATCATCAGCTCCTCTGTTCTCGAATCGGACGCGTCCGACAGAAACGGTTCTCGGTTCAGTGTACTGGTGATCCGAAAAACGTTGCAACCAGTTCTTGATTAGAGAACGGGAAACACTCCGGCAGTGGGCGTGTGTGTTCGTTATCTGGCTCTGCTGCACAAATTTCCCCCCGGCCTTTATTTAAGACTGGCCTTTATTTGTCCGTGTTGACTATGCCCCCGGCCACTATAAGAGGCCCTGCATTTATTTGACTACTGGTTATTATTTGAGGAATTACGGTATGTCATTAATAACTCACCCTCATGTCATTCCAAACCAGTAAGACCTCTGTTCATCTTCGGAACACAGTTTAAGATATTTTAGATTTAGTCCGAGAGCTCTCAGTCCCTCCATTGAAGCTGTGTGTACGGTATACTATCCATGTCCAGAAAGGTAAGAAAAACATCATCAAAGAAGTCCATGTGACATCAGAGGGTCAGTTAGAATTTTTTGAAGCATCGTAAATACATTTTGGACCAAAAATAGTAAAAACTACAACTTTATTCAGAATTGTCTTCTCTTCCGGGTCTGTTGAGATTTCAAAATACTGCAGTTTGTGATATCCGGTTCGTGAATGAATCATTCGATGTAACCGGATCTTCTTGAACCAGTTCACCAAATCGAACTGAACCGTTTGAAACGGTTCGTGTCTCCAATAAGCATTAGTCCACAAATGACTTAAGCAGTTAACTTTTTTAATGTGGCTGACACTCCTGAGTTAAAATAAACCAATATCCCGGAGTAATTCATTCTGCTTGGAGTGAACCGACTGAATTTTTTCGTTTTCAAGCCCTGGTTTTGATATAGTCCTATTAAACATAAAACGTTGAATAATGATATTTGAAACTGATTATTGTAATTTGAAGAATCTAATTGTAATTTGAATAATTTAAATGTAAAATAGACAGAAATAAACATGTACAATTAAATACTTATCAGCTGAGATAAATAGCCTAATTATAAATCAAACTTAAGTTCTTGCCGTGGTTGCAATGTTGCCGCACTCTGAACCACCCTTTAATTGGTCTAAACACACTCTTCCCACTGATCATTTTCGATTAATGCATAAAGGTGATTAGCAGATAGATTGATAGACGTACTTTACTGATCTTAGTTGGGAAAAGCGTCCATCAGTCTTCAACTAATGGCAACACGAGACCTTACAAAGTGAGCATTCGAAGACAACAGTAAACTCTACTGTGATTCTATGAGACTAGCTGATGCAGCCCAGACCTCAATGTTGAATTAAAGGTTTATGTAAGCCAATAAAACCATTTGTTTAGACTATGAAAAGAGAAAACATTTAAAAAGCCTCAGGACTCAAAAAGCCTCATTGTGCATGCGTTTGTATCACTGTACTGGGACTGTGGTATGACATATGAGAGCCATGGCCTGATCCTTTCTCAGTAGGAGAAGACAGTAAAAGCTTTAAAACAGTTTGAGAGCTCCCTGTCCACAGACCTGTCCTAAAGATGCCAGGAGGCTTCTGGTTCACCAAACACCAGCTGTTCAACAGACCCACCTGAGCCACACAACAACCCAAAGAAAAATAAGAATCACACTGAAAGCATCATCTGGATGAGCATGGAAACATCCGGGACGTGGGTTTGAGACCCAACTAGTAATTTTAACAATACCTACGACAATGCAGTGCTGAAATGGGATGTGTGCATAATGTTTTATTGGTCTCAGCTGAGCCTGTGAAAGTGGCAGACTGCTATGCCTGGTCACACACAATTGGCCACTGGTTTAACCACAGCTCTTGACGACAGGAGAAATCAATTTCATGCGTATCTTTGCTAAACGCAACAAATTAGAAGCTGATATTGATTTCCGCTCAATAGTCACTGTGGAAACAATTGCTTCCTTTTTTGAGGTGTAACAATCTGGCCTTCTGTTCAGTGTGAGGAAAAACGCAGCTGACGGGTATTAGTATCTCATTCTTTTAACCAATTTTTTCCCTTCTCCCCATCAATTCCTACCGCAGTGCCTCAGTCGGTGCAATTCTGGGTGTCTAATCTAATCAGCATTTAAATTATGGATTTAATGCGCAGTGTGCAGTTACACATACAAGGTTATGTTAGAATCCTGCTTGTGAGAGGCTGGGAATACAGAAACACAAGAGTCAATATGCTTGACGTGATCTGACCCGACATGGGCGCACATACATCACACGGCACTAATGCCACAACATGGACTCACTTCTTAAAAAAAGAATCTCATTTAATTAGAAAATTCATGACTTTGACCATGTGACATGCTGTAAGCATGTTCAGGAAGCATGAAAACATGTTCTTGAGACATGCTGTTATGGTTATATTATCACATGGTCACAAAATCTAAACTCTTATAGGCGTGATTTTGTGTACGTGGGAGATTGTATGCGGGATGGATAGTATACCGGATTGGTGACATTCACAGCTGTATGCATCTGGCTAGAGTGCTGACCTACGATTTTGGCTGGAAAGACACTTCCTGTCTGAAAGCTGCGACTGGAGCACAGGGGCCAATGGCTGCGGTCTCTGCCTGTGGGCATTAGCAATGATTTCTGGCTGACGAGACTGCCTCGTCACCCAGTCTGTCTGCAAAGAAGTCAAGGCACTAGACACTGATGGGGCAAAATAATGGGCACAGGCTTTAAACCTTCTAAAGGGTGTTGTCAATCAGACAGGCCAATGAGAAGAACAGGCAAACCTGGGATGTTTTAAAACAGGGATTGCCAGAGGGTTAGGATGACATAAAAAGTGGTGTGAGGCTGCTGGGAAGAACCTGAAGCCTTCATGATGATGACCAAGCATTGCTGGTTTCTCACAGAAAATGTTGCTTTCCACAAGAATGGGCCAAAAATGACAGGTCAAAGGACATATAGCCTATGATGTGCATGCTGGGACAGGTGTCAGCATATCTTAACACTTATAGACTGTAGGACATGACATTTCAGATTTAATGGGTGGACAGGGGTAACATGTTGACAAATCAAAAATAATCAATGGTACACAGGTGGTGACAACCGAATGTCAAGCTCAAAAAATAGTGAGAAATTTAGGTTAATACAGTAATTATGTATATTTTTAAGCAGAATCAAAACAATTACACAGATCTGTGTGCTTCACATAACACCTGAAGAAACAGAATGCCCTTGTGCGATTGAAAAAAGTTATTTTCTTTCTGTTTAAACATACATTCCATGATCTTTTGGCCCTTATTTATCAGCCTATTTTAATTATTGGATCAATACTGAAAACACACACACACATACACGATAGTTCCATTTATCAACCACATTGTGCATCCCAAGTTCTATAAAAGAAGTTCAATGTGATACAAAAGCAATCTGTCAAAACAACTCTTGTTTACATAACAGCTTTGATGAAAGGTCAATATCAGAAAGCTAATGCTAATGAGATCCAGTTGCAAAACCCCTTCATATGCTCCTCTGCAGGGCAGGGCCTCTGCAACCAGCCATAACAAGGAGCGTCAGATGCACCAGTGTGTGGTAATTAATATGCGGAGTCAAATGGGCACAAAGGTAAATGCATCTGCTCTGCCCTGCCTCTCTGAACACTGAGAACCTCATTACCCTGTTGCATTGCTCCAATAATTACAGCATTATCCAAACAGCAGGACTGAACCAGCTAGAGAAAATCAAAGCAGGACATTATTACTATAAAACAATAGAGCAGAGATGTTTCTGTGGGTAATGTTCAGAGACCAAAATTGGCCACTGGTGCCATGACAACCCAGATCTGTAGTGACAACATCTGCTCCGCTGAGAAAACCCTTAGTCTTTGAAGAAAGTCACTGATTATAAATCAATTGTCGGATTTCCTGAAATTATTTTAAAAGCAAAAACATCAACAGTTATGAGGAAATATGATATGATTTGTTTCTTTTTATCCCATAGAGTCAAAGAATAGTACAGATATAGATTGATCCGACAGAAAAAGAGCAGTTTTCTTTTTTAATGAGATGCACCACAGGCAGCTCGGCTCAGGCCTATAAAAATGCTCCCAAAGCTTCTGTTTCTTAGTATTTGTCCGGTGAGAGGAAGCTCAGACTTAAGCAATCATGTCGAGAAGTTTTGTAATAAAATTGTGGTCAAAAAGACAACAGACTGGAATAAATCAGCACACTTGTACATAACATGAACACAGATGCAAAGAAAACATGGATCATAATTATGTGTTTTTTAGATGAGAACACACAAACAGGCTCTGAATGGAGCCAGGGGCTCCTGTTACCAATGACTGTAATGTTGACCACAGGGGCCTTCATTAAATCAGCAGTTCCTGGAAGAGAGAAAGAGGGGGAGAGGAAAGACGGATGTGAATATGGAGCCTCGAGGGACGGCTGTAAAATGAAAGACGGACGAGAGGAGGCAAACATTCTCTTTTGGCTCGAGCTGGGTCAAAGTACAACAAGGAGGACAAAATAGACATTTGTTTTGAGCATAAAGACGACGTGTCAACAAAACCTCCCTCTATTTGAGCTTTGCTTTCTGATATATAAACTGACATCCTACAGTGAATCTCAGACATAAAGGAGAAGTGAGAGATGTATGCTAACAGATGTAAAGGTGGAGTTGCCATGGCTGGCAGCACATGCAAATGAATTCAGTTATCTTGAGGAAACGTTGCCATACTCATCCTTCTATGGCCAATTCTGTAGCATATTGCATGTGATTGTTTAGGTCTGCTCTGAACAGATCCTGTAGACACGCCTCACTTCCTCTGAGCTGGTGGGGGTGGGTCCTCACCCCTCTTTCATCTGGAGCAGAGCCGTCTGTCTGTCAAAGTCTGATAAATGCTCATCCCCCGAATATCTCCATTACGGGCCTCTATCGGGGAAACAGGCCGCTTAGAGTCCTTTTATTAGCATTGCAATTTACAACCAGGCATCACAGTCTGCCTGCTTCAGCTCCCAAGAGGAAAGGCTCCATTCACAGCAGATTAGGGCCAATTGGGTAAATCATGTGTAAGATGATTGGAGGGCCGTAAACATAAAATTTGTGATGTCTATTAGCTGAGAGCCGATCGTGCCTGCCTCTGAGTGGAGGGTTTTTCAGATTGTGTCCCACTGATTTGGCAAAACCACAAACATCATCGTGGACTCAAGCAAACATGCTGAGGACTGTTTTTTAGTGGCTTACAGACAGGATTTTAGAGAGATGACCCACAGATTCACCAAAAAGGGTAAACAAAACAAATCGTCTACATTATATCTATCGTTCTACACAAACATAATGAGAATTCTGCAGACGGAACTGTCAACGAGTAGAGAAAGTCTTAAAAAAAACTGTAAAACAAAACTTAAACCATGCTAAAATACACATGTCAAGAGCAGCACTGTTACTAGAAAACACCCTTTCAGTATTAGTAGTTGACTTTGCATATATTTGTGTCACTTACAAAACCAGAGAGACTCTATCTGAAATTGGGAGAGCTCTAGTGGGTTTTAAGAGCTTTGTGTGTGTGTGTGTGTGTTGGGGGGGGGGGGGGGTGTAGAAGATAAGTAACAATTCTTTACACCCCCAAACACACAAAGAGGAACACCCAGACTGTGACTGAATTTCCATTTCAATTCAAATAATAGTATGTCTGCAATAAGTCACATTTGGAGAGATTAACCGTTAATTCACTTCCAGTGAGCTGAGTAAAGATAAAGGGAGGAAATGCATGTCTGCAAAGCAACGATTCACAAATGCATATAGAGTAGAGAGAGGCAAGAGATTGGGTTCCTGATGCTAAGGTGCTGGAAAGCCTCTGCCATAATGGGAAACTCCTTTAAAGAACTGCATAGAATAAATAACTACAAATGGAAATAATTCTAAGTAATAGTATATTATAACATTATTGTATTATTATTACTTCTATTAATCTATACACACACACTCTTGGGATCTAAACAAATGTGCTCAGCGTCCACCTGAGAGCATCAGAGCGTTTAGAGTGGTCCTGTGCACAAGTCAGTGTAAAGCTGTTTTACAAGAATTACATGCATGTAAAAATGTATGGTTTGGAAAACTTTCTGTGAAGAGACCCTCCTCGGGTGACATTAATGTTGAGTGACAGAAGCAAGCAGCCACCAGAGCTGTTTGCATCACCACAGGTGAGGGCCTCAGCCAGGTGCTCACATCCACACTTTCCAGACCCCATCCAGAGTTGACCTTCAGCAGGTGCGCAGGGGCTGATTCTTGGGAGGAGACTGCAGATTATGTAGCATTAGTGGCTGAGGTCTGGCAGCTGCAATCAAACTGCATAATGAATCGTTCTGATGCCAGCATTAATGGCAGCGAGATACCAGTTTGTGAGCTGACGGCTGAACAAACACACAAGGGCTGGCGTCTGGGTCAGACAATGCACAATTTCCAACTGTGCCACATGAGGAAAAATAAATAAAACTGACTTTTTTTGCGGGAGATGCCAGTGAATGTGAGGTAGCTGAATGATGGGACTCAAAAAAGGTTTTAATAAATCTATTATGAATAGACTTGATTAATTTAATTAATGATTAATTTTCACCTTCGAAAGAATCTAAGAGAGAGAAAAAAGGGAATATTTTGACAGGACGGGTATCCGTTTTAAACAAGACATTAACTTTTAGATGTACTGTACCTAAAAGCTTTCTGTTGCCTCTGGCTGTAGAAATCTCTTTACTTTCCCTCCCCAGTGTCTCTCTGGCAAGAGCCAAAACAAAAACAAGATGGCTCTCAGATCAGAGAGCTGAGTAATGCTAGTGAAGTGAGGCTGTTATTACTGTGCTTTGGTATAAACAGCCCGCTGAACACCAGCAAGCTTTGAATAAGAGCTTGCCTTGATTTTGTTTCCAGCTCACCATCTCTGATAGTCTTTAGCGGTAACTTAAAGAACCCCAAGATCTCAGTGTGGTTCTTTTGGTGAAAGGAGGAGTTTACCATCTGCATTTCTGATGGTCGATTTATCCTACCTTTTATACATGTTAGTTTCCCACTCCAAAATAAAAAAAAATAATAATACATTTGCAGAGAGCATTTTAATCTTCTTTCTGGAAGACTTTTTGGATGTTTCTCAAACTAGCTGAACTTTCTCTCTTCCCGCGGCTCTGGAGAGTCAAACAGGGACAAAGTTTGAGCAAAGACCGCCACAGAGTTTGCATAACACCACTTGCATTCGAGGCCTCGTCTGCCCAGGAAGGTCAAAGAAGTGGGGAAATCTGAGAAAGGAGAATGCATCCCTTGAGCAGACATGAACAAGATGGTGTGAATACATACATCTGTGGACAGAGCATAGCATGCAGCGTAAACACAGGAAATAATGCCTCCACAGCAGAATTTCGGACTAGACTAAATACTAATAATGCAATCCAGAAATGGGTTATTAAATCCCACACCACATATCTAATTCCAATCCACCCACACAAGAAAGCTGATCTTAGGGATGTGCTCACCAACCAGAAAATGTTTGGCTGAGGGGTACTAACTTAATTAGGGCAAATAAAAAAATAATTACTAAAGACATTGTAAAGAAAAAGAAAGGTAAGAAAGTGCAAAAAGAAAACAGATACACCAAGTGAGGTCTGTCAGAAAGCAAATACATATTATTCTACATCACTGCAGAAATACAAGAACACATGGCTGGAGGCTGAAAGCAGAACAATAAACCATACCACCACAATGTGTACATGAATGACATTTCAGAGGTACCGAATCCACCTGAGCTGCAAAAAACTGCTGTTGAGGAGAGCTCAAGATGGAGAATGTTCTTATTGGTCAACACATCACCACTTCATATGCATACACAATAGCTTAAACAAAGGAAATAGCATTAATCAGATATGATTCATTTATTTCCTGCTGATTTTTACAGAGCGGGAATCGAATAACTCAATTCAGTTTGATTCTGATTCAACAGCTCTTGATTTATTAATGGCTGATTTCAGTCATTTATTTCCAATGTTTTAATGTTTGTCTATTTTGTACTGCAGTGCCTAATGCTGTCAGGTAACTATACATTATGAAATACTAAATATTTAAAATTAACAACAGGGCCCAAATTCTATGCAATCAGTAGCTACTATATTTACAGATATAATAAATCAAACACAAAACAAAACATTACACTGTGTATATAAAATATACTATCATTCATCCTGTAATTTATTAAAAATCAATCACTTCAAGTTCAAGTCTTCTTAAATTAAATCATTAAGACCTACTGTTGGTTGTACTGGTATGATTCACTTAAAAATTAATTAAGAGATCAATATATTTTTACCCAGCCTAAGATCTGAAATTTAAATCAACACTGGCAGAAAAACATCTGGAATTTTCAGAACCTCTCTTATCAACAGAGGACGCTGCACTTTGCTCTCAAGGACGAATCAGCTGTCCAGAGGCATTGCCAAGACAGCAGTTGAGTAACTAATTTGCAAATAAAGTTTTTTTTTTTGGATGAATGGTCTCATTTCAATTTATACAAAATTGGAACCTTCCAAAAATAATTATTTAATTACGGGATTCAGCTATGACTGTGCAAGATTCAAATCATTTAAAAGCAAACAGTCTGGCCTGACCATCTGGACAGGGTGTTGGCGTCTGTATGCTTGACTAGGCATGGTATCACAAAGCGGCGACTGGTCTCAGGGGCCCTGTGAAGGGTTAACATCCACAAAAATAGAAAAGAATCATCCAGCATCGAAAAGAAACTCTGCAGTGCCTGTGGCTACAACCAGCATTCTGACAGACAACAAACCTCTCACGCGGCACAATGGCCACCCGCCACTCTCCAATGGTCTTTGATGTTGCTCACACACTGTAAAAAGACTAACCATCAGGCCCTCACTACTCAATACACTGGCATCAACGCACACATACATCCTTGGCCAAGACCACTCTCTTTGATGAAAGAGTAGGGAGTCATAACATGTCCAAAACTGAAGCTGTGAAAGTCCTTCTAATCTTTCTTCGAGTATTATTATTTTTCTCCTCTGGTATCACAGCTCTCTCCATTTCCTGCAATCTACAACCAAGGAACAAAACTAAAAGAAATCAGTGCGACAACATAACAGCAGTGATCAAGATTTAGCCTGCTAACAACCAATTATCCTGGATCTCTGATAGACTGAAAGCAGAAAGAAATGAACAGAACAAACTATAATTTTGCCTTTCCAGTCATAAAGTGATCAACTTCCTGTCAACACACTGCCCATGGATTCTGATAATAGCACAGGAGATACCTTTTTTAGTTTGTGCCAATATTTATTATCCGCCTGTGATAATCTATTAAAACCTTAATAGATAATTATTGTAATTAGGGATACACAATGTTTTCATATCACATTGGTTATATGCCAGTATTAGATTTTATGATTATATATTTCTTTTATCAATATGTCCATACTGGATATATCTAAAATGTAAAAACACAAAAAAATTATAACACTGTGAAATATAATCAAATCTCTAAATAAATACCCATTTTTAATACTGATCATTATATGAAGTAATCATTTGTTATTTTATAACTCCTAAATTCATCTGTATAATTTAAACCGAATTTATTAATTTAGAACATATAGTGTAGAATATTGGGCATTTATTGGAATTTTTATAAACAAATAACTTGAACATTATCATCTTATTGGTATCAGCCTGAATATTATATCTGTGAATCTATATTAATAATCCAAAGCTTAACTGATTAAGTTAATTTCATTAAAAACAAACATGACCACTTTTCTGTGAGCTTGTGAATCGTTGCTGTCAACCAACAGGGTTCAAGGCTGCAGTTGAAAGAGTTAGAGAGGAGCACTGTGGGACACAGGTGCTTATACGGTGCTTTGTGCCATCTTTTGCTAACACAGCATAACAGTTGGTGGTTATTATTGCTACCTAGCAGCAGCAAACCTACGGGTGAGAAATGAACAGCGATAGAGGAGGGTGGGACACAGTTTAGCACCCACAGCATGAGATCTCACACCACCTGGCAGGGCATCTTCAAGATTCAATAAGTCAAAGAGAAAGAGGCAGAGAAAGAGACAGAAAAAGAGTGGACTAACATTTATCATCCATATCAATTAACTTGCCATGTAGAGAAAAGCTTGAGAAAAAATCAAAGAAATTCCCCGGAATACAGCACAACAATGACCTATCCCATTAAGAACTGAGAATGCTATAATCGAATGAGAATTTATGCTACATTATAAAACTGATCAAGTATAAAATATAATATATAGTCGTATATTTGCAAATCTTCATGGGATCACTGAAACCATTTGACTTTTTTCCGATTTTAAATTAACTTTCAAATCTTAGCTTTGAAGCAAAAAGGTGTGATTTACCTTATAGTTGGTTGATTTGGTTTATTCCTTTAACTCTTAAAGACTTTTTTTTAAATCCCTGAATGAAGAAAAGACTTCCAGAAACTAAAGCCATTGAAAAAACGGAAGAACACTAATGCACTACATGTGGTTTGAGAGTGTGGAACTTTATGAAATCCTTTATGGGAGTGTGTGTTCACTGTTGATCTCTTACGCTGTAATAAACTAAGAAAAGTTCATGGTTAGAACCCCTTGCTGACACACTTCAGCATAATGTCAGATTAATGAATTCTCTACATTAAGAGGCACTATGACTCCTGCAAAAAGAAGCCCAGGCTTCTGTCTTCGTCCTGTAATAAACATGCAAAGGCGTAATAGATATACACGTAATGCATTGGTTCCAATTTACATAACACAAGTCCTTGATAGGAAATATGTAAGCAGATTAGATCCACTTGTGGTCAACTTTTATGGCTTTTAGTAGCCTGAAACCCAGAGTGGCATAGCAGGTTTTATACAGCAGAGTTTCTGATTTGTCCGACTGCAAGAGAGAAAGAGAGAGTGAGCAGCAGATAGTGGCTTTTAATGGGGACCAGAGGAATTAATGTACACCCACTGACATTTACACAAGCTGATTATTTTTCAAGCACAACTCCTTGGGTTGCTTTACAGAGTTTCTCCAAAGAAAGTATTGAAAGTCAACTACTTAATAGTCAGATTCAGTGCTCTGTATTTGTTATTTTCTCTTCAAATCTGGCCTTGGCTTTGGTTGGATTAACAGAATTAGATGATGCACCGTATGATCAGACACGTTTCATGACCTTGAGGTTGCTCCGCCAATCACAGCTTGAATCATGGTGCACTTTTTGATGATTTAGCAGCAAGTTTGGATAAGGCTAAAGTAGATTTCACCTTGAATGTTGCCCCTGACCTCTGAGAATTTAATACGGAGCATCCTGTTCTCTGAAATCCCTATGAGATAGGGTCATTGCCAGGCTATACACTTCCAGAGTCCTTTTTAAAGGATTAACATGGATTGCAGTGTTCCTGTTTACACCTTTGTTGAGCTTTAGGGCAGAAAGGTCACCAAAAGCAAAACTTAGCATGCACATACACCTATAGGCTACAGAATCTCAGCTCAGGCTTATGGAGAAGGACAAAAGCGCTATATGCACTTTCAAGGTTTACTTATTCATGCTCATGAACTCAAAAAAATGTACTGTCTATCAGAGGAATTCCTTTAGGTTTGCAGCAAACTAAAGGGCAAGAGAAACCGAGCAGGGCAGAAAGAGAAAGAAAAATAATGAGAGTGTTCTGCATGCTGCTCACGGCTGGAGCTGAATGTGGAAGTACTTCCTGGAAGAGAGCTGCTCTTCCTGGATCACTCCTCTTTACTGCCATGGCACGCCGGAGACAGAACAAACTGCATGCCACAGACAAGCAAGCACATTAAAAACTCCCTCACTTTCTTTTTTTTCTGTCACTCTTTACACTACAACTGAGTGTGTTTTGGACTCTGCGGCAAGACAATGTGCAGAGAATGTTCAAACAGAAACCCGGCAGATGCAATCGTGTAGTTCTGCCACAGTGTTACGCTCTCAAAGGGAAGACAAAAGAGCAGCAATTATTTCCACAATGTAGATTTTATTGTGCAGGGCGCTTTCGGTCTCTGCGTGTAATGTGTTCTGCGTGTAATGTGTTCAGCAGTTCATCACTTTCCTTCCTGCAGAATTAAATGCTGCTGCCTGTCATCACCTCCTGTCAGAGAACAGAATCGCCAGAAAAACAAAGAGCTGATTCTGGAAAAACAGTCTCGGCAGATTTATGAAATATTGCTCCCGTTTTGCTTTTGTGCTGGAAACACAGCAGAACTTATTACATGAGTGCAGCTCAGGTGCTGACTAAAATTTGATGTTGTACTTATTGTTGACCTAATAGCTAGCTGTACAACACAGATGTAGTTATGGGGGTCGGGGGTTTAGGTTTTTATCGTACTGTAGAGAAAAAGAAAAAGAGCATGTGAACAAGAGAACACATGCTCAAAGACACTGCAAATCTGACAGACAGATTAGCAAATTAACAATAATATAAAAAATATTAATAAAATATATAAATAAATTTGAAATATTATTTAAATTAACTGCAAAAATTATTATAAATAATATAATTCAATTATAAATACAAAGCCATTCATAAAAAGAAAGACTTCTATACTTTCCTTACTTAAATCTTAAAAATAAATAAATAATTAAACTAAGTTGTTAAACTTAAGCTAAACAGATGACAGGAATGTAAATTGTTATGAGACCGAACAAGAGAATGAATGCCACAGTTGATTATTATGGCTGTCTCAGTTCACAGATGACGCCTGACAGCCACCTGTTTTGGCAGGTACCTCAATAATGAGGTAAGAGCTAATGAGGCATTTTAAGTGAGAGATTGGCAAGGGGAAGGTCCAAAGTGAAGCAGGTACTTCCCTTCAATTATTCATAGCAGGAGAATTATCATCAAGAGTGAGGCGTTTTGAATGAATAATTGATTGTGTTGGCAGCTTTATGTTAAAACATGCAGCCTTGTTTCTGATGGACAGGAGTCACTGGGGAATGGCATGTGACGGGGATACAGAGGCACATGTCACTTGCTTTGAGGAGGAGGACAGCTCCTTGCATTCAAGAACATTAGCTTTAATGAGCCAAGCAGGGCAAAAAGGCTTTCCACAACAAATATAGCCTATAAATTTTATTGTCTCAGTATCGTTTAATTCACAACAGGATGCCTTCAGAGATGGAGGAGAAACTTACAAAACAAGATTGATTTCAAAAAAGCAATTTGCTACTGAAAGTACTTTATGGCCTAGGGTTAATCCCAAACTAAGCTGAAGCAGTTTGTCTGAAGAGACAAAATCTTCTCACTGTTTAAACCTTCTAAATGATCCTTTCTGTATGGATGCAAAGGAATCATTTTTTAAGCTAGGAACCAAAAACCACCTCCTTACAATTCTCTAACCATTTACCATCAGGAGATACAGTAGATGTTTTGTTTGATCAATCTGACCTCACCACTGACAAAAATAAAAGAAGACCAGTCTGATATAAAACCTCAGCCAACTCTTGAATGCATCAGTACTGGCTCAGCTTAGCTCCATGCTGTTAAAACCGCCGCAATAACCTTTACAGAGAATTTATTCTTTAATGTCACCATTGTTCCTTAGCAACTTTCTCAAAGCAGTGTTTTACAGGTATTTGAGCAGTCCTCTGCTGCAGTACAGAGCGCCTGGCAACCAGCTATTTTGAGACAACGTTTAAAGAGGAGAGGTGTGAGGCTTAAGTATACTTAAGCAGAGAAATGTATGCACGTGGTGAGTGCAAACACAATATGTGACTGTGACTGAACTGTAATTGTGAATTCAAAAGAATAGCACTCCTGCTGCAGCAGTTTTAGCACAATACTGAGAAACTAAAGAGGAAGCCTGCAAGGGAGGGGCAGTTGACAAATAACTCCAAATAACTTTTGTGCATAAAAAAGGGAAAGTGTAACTTTCTATTTTTAGCCTTATATGCTACTATGGGTCTTGTTATATTAACATAACAAAAAATATTATATATAAATAATAAAATATATACAATTATATATATTAAATTTTTAAATCAATACAAGATTTTGTATATGTAATTATTTCTGATCTGACAAGTTATGTAAATATTAACAGGAAATCAGATTTTTCAATTTCAGGCCAAACAAATTACTTTGCTATAAAAACAACTGAATCTGTGCATGTGTGCATACAATTCTCACTTTTTGTTCTTATTTAATCTTATGAAAATATCATTTGACTCCCAGTGGTCTACAAAAGGCCTCAGTGGTGTCAGTCAAGAAGCTATTTTACTGATCATGCCCCCAGATGAACTGACTGTTAATTTAGAGCATGCCCAAATGAGTCCACTGAGATGTTGCTCTTACTCTGAATAAAGACGAAGAATAATTATGACAACAATAAACAAAAGAGACCAGGTCAATAAGATTTTATAGAACAGCCATGTCAAATACTGGCCTGCAGATGTCAATTGAGTGCGATATACCCCGTGTTAATCAAAATCATCTTCTACCATTCTGATTCACACATTGCAAATCACAAACCTATATACAGTCTGTGAACAGGTGGAGTGTCATCTTGCTAACTGTCACAAAGACGTGAACCAAAGTGATTGTGATGTTCATTTAAATGATAACAACTGCATATCCAGATCCAATTAGAGAGGGAAAAAACAGGAGCAGTTCAGATTGAATGCCACGTTAAACCAAGATCGAACCCCAGAGAGCTGTGTGTTTATGAGTAATGATGAAAATGGAACAGTAAGGAGAATCTGGGTCCATCTGTGATTGTCGTGAGGATGTGTCCCACAGGCTGATGGGATAGAGGAGGGCATGAAACATCAGAGCACTGACACTGACTCTGGCGAATTTAGTGAAAGATGTGGGGGTGAGCCATCTGTTTAAAAGACCTAAAAGCAGCGAGATGGAGAAAGGAATGAGAGCCAATTACCTGAAGCATCAGGAGGGACAGGTGCCTCGTAGATGCTCCACCAAGCAAAGAGTAATGAAGTGCTGATGAATGGAGAGCATGCAGAGACTAAATATTCACACTAAACGGACAGATTTGTGCTCTCTTCTCAAACAAAGCAGGAAACAAGCCATTCACGTCACTGTTAGGGTTAGGTGGGCTCAAACATGAGAGTGACAACACTTAAAACAGACACCATACCTAAAATGGCCAAATACACATCAACCATCAGACCAACTGCAAGGACACAAAGGACTAAGACTGTCAATTCCAATTAAAGGCACCCTGAGCTTGACAGGCGAGAGAGAGATATATTACTGCCCGAGGTTAAAGTTCAACGATGTATGTGCTATTGAAAGATTAAAAATGCTTTCTGTATCCTTCAGCTCTAAAGCTTCAGAAGCATCCGTCTCTCTTCATTTAAAAGGAGGTGGACGATTTGCATGTATGGCGTACTGATATCGAGCTGCCTACTTCAATATATTATAATGCGCTGCTTGCCCTTAATGGAGAATCGATGAAGGGACAAGCCCGTCACCTTCGAGTCGACGCAAACGCAATTTACACATTGACATGTGGAGGGTGTGTGTGACTGATTCTGACTGCTTGAGGGTTTTAATATTGTTTTCCGTGTGCTCATTGACTCTCACTCACCGTCCTCCACATTATCCTTTAAATCTCACCGTCTGGCAAAGGCTTAATCTCACGGTCTACGCCCCTCCCTTTGTGACTTTAAAATGTTCTCATCATCTTGCCGCTCCTTTCTTTCCTGACCGAGGCATTGGAAATGTCCAGACATGCTTGCTGAGCTGTAGTTAACCGTAACTATTGGATTGGAAACGTTTCAATGGTCGAACAAGTGCTTTGCACCTGTAAATACTTCATGAAGTCCAATCAATTCAAGCAACCAGAACAATCAATACCAAGGAAGTTGTTTACTCTTTAATTCTACTAATCTTTACAGCACTTTTCCCCCACTAATAACTATTAAAACTATACGGATAATGATGAAGAACCCTCATCCAATATAAACGTTAGACATCAAGCTGAATTAGCACTAAGAAACAGAATTAACAACGAGCTTCTATCATGGAGGTCAGTGCATTGACTAAACTGTCATAAGCCCCTTTCACACTGCACGTCGGACCTGGCAAATTGCCGGAGCATTGCCGGTTCGCCTTCTGTGTGATAGCAAACATGTCCCGGGAATGATTCCGGGACTGATCCCATGTCGGGGACCTAGTAACATTGATGGGCTCAGTCCCGGGACAAGCGCTGTGTGAACAAAAGCCAGATCTAATGCAGTGTCATAGTGATGACGCACGTTATCGCGTGACTCTTTTATGAGGTGTTTTGAGGCCCTGATGTCACATGTCATTACCTTTACGGGTTGTGTGTGAAAGCATGCACATATTCCGGGTAATCACTGGCAGTGTGAAAGTGCAAAATCTAGTGACCCGGGAACAATTGATGGGACACATTACCCGTGTATTTGCCAAATCGCAGTGTGAAAGGGGCTTTAGTTATATAAGGATCAGGGTTCAGTTGTACTTAAAGACATCAGGTTTTCTCCAATACTTGGACAATGTGCCTTTTAATGGTGTGGAAAAAGCTGGGACAATCTGACATTGAGCAGAAATTGAAAAAAAAAATTCTCATCTGTAAGGGGAGCATATTCGGGATCCCAGACACCAAAGTTTGAAAACCCTGGGCTAAATGGTACTGTGAATAGTTACGAGATCTTATCCACACAACTCACCCCTAAATCACATTAAAAGCGGATCATCAGTCACCTAAAACGAGTACTGTTGGAATCCTTTGGAAACATACATAAACACACACAAAAACCATATGTATACTGACACAGATGTGCACTGGCACACACAGGTATGCTTGTGACCCCGAGGTGTGTGATCAAATGTGCATGTGAATATTCAAACGTGCAGAGAAGAAGATAAGAAAAAAATCCACAGAGGGCACTACACTTTTATATTATACCCAGCATTAAAGGATTGTGTTTGAGCAAAGCTTATGCACAATAGCCTCAATTATGGGTTAATCTCCCATAAAAGTGCACAGAACATTAATGTCATTCAGCTGCAGAGACTTAAACGTGATGGTGCAAAATGATTAATAGTGTTAAGATAAACCCCGTTCTCAGCAAAACCGCTGTTTCTCACCTTCCCAAAGTCCCTCACGTCAAAGAGATCGAAGGGGTCAAACAGCTCGCTGTTCCTCAGGCCAAACTTATCATGGCACACTTTCAGGAATGTTCGGATGTTCTTCAGGCACAGAAACTGGAAAAGAAGGAGACAAATAAAGAATGTCAGAACATTTTGATTTTAACCTGAATGTTTAGAAAAAACACAAATGGAAAATCGTTTTTTGGAAAATAACTGCAAACCTATGGAAATATTTCCATATTCTACAGTGTTAAATCACTGTCACTTCACAGGCATGGAGAACTCTGACACCATCTCATTTCTGCAGCGTGTGGAGCATATTTAATTTCCTGGAGTCTATTGAAAGTCAGCTCATTTCCTTCTTTCTGTATCAGTGATTAAGCAGTTATCACACACTATGATTTGGATCCCCAAGCCCAGGCGAGTGTCTGACGGATCGCCTCTGGCATGATACCCCAGGCACGGTTCACTTACCAACCTACAAACCTACCACTCCTTCTGTCATTAGGGTCTCTAAAGCACACCTTCTTTCCTGATCCTTCTTTCACTGCAGTCATTACTGTTTGTAACACTGATGCCAGTATGACACAACGCTGGCTCCTGCTCCTTATTTGTTTCAGAGAACTCATGCATAAACGTTTCTTGTAATGAGAATTTGTCTAATATAATTGACTTGAGCTGAGTGAAACCAATACAACCACACAAACAGGGACAAAACAATAACAACGTTGTAATTGTTTATTTCCACCCACCAAATGTCAATGAATCATGTCTCATGTTAAATTCATATATTATAATTCAATATAATTCAATTATGTGCATGGGTTCGCATTTCTATGGAGACAGAGGTGGAAACAAACTCCACAAATACTGGTAACTGTGTTTGCAACAGTACACTTAAGGCGAATAGTGCATTCCATACTAGTCATGATTCAGGAGCGAAGGGGGCAGTAAACTAGAGATATTACAAGCATGCCACCATTATTCAGCAGGAATCACAACCCCTATTGTGAACACACCACTAACAGCTCTGTTTCTCATGCAAAGCAGGACAGAGGAGGCCTATTTGTCACATTAAAGCCAGTACAATGGAGATAACCACCCTTAGAACACCAGCCGGATTAAATTCTCACAGCCATGATGCCACTTGTAAAACTAGCCCTTAATGAGGGCTGTAAGACAACCCCAAGCGTGTCAGGGTCAGCATTATGCTGGAAACACAAGAGGGTAACTATGCATTGTACGTGATGCACAAGAGAAAACCAGTTCATTTTATCAGAACAGATAAAGATAGCTAAGGATGACTGAGAATGTGACGTCAAGATAAGGGGACAAAGAATCACAAGACAAAAATACCACAATAACTACATAAAATCTAATTTAGCATTATATAAAATATACATTTGCACTTTAGTTCACTAAAATTACATATTTGTTGCTTAAAACCAGATGTCACTTTAGTTTAAGTAAAATTAACCAAAATGCATTAATATATAATATATACAAATGCCAAAACACTGGAAACCCACGTCTTACAAAAAAAAATTACCACTGGGTAAAAGTGCCTAGCAAGCACAACTAAAATAGCATACCCCCCAAAAAATTGGGAAGTTTATTGTTCTCAGTTTGTACTCCCAGGTGATATGGAAAACGTCCCCCTATAAGACACAATATTACACATTTAGGTGTGCAGTAATTTGCTTTTGGAGCAGACAGTGGTCTCTTAAAAGGGATGCTTCAGTAATTTATTTCTCTCCACTATTTTTTCTTTCTCTGAGACCATAAGTTCAGTCTGTTCTGAACCCACTAACCATTAAAAACACACTCTGGCTTTTAAAGTATGAATTTTCCACCCTGTTTGACTGCATCCAGCTCAAAAGAAAAGGCTACTGTTTCTTTGTGCCAAGGTATCACTTTTGGCTGTGCTTTGGCTCAACCCCAGGCTATGTTTATGTGGCTGTTGCTCTCTTTGCATTAAGATTATAGTGAGGACTAGTACATGGAAAGATCAGAGTACCAACCGTTTCATCCAGCACAAGAATTCAAATTCTGCTTTTTTTTCCTCAATAAAAAACAGGAAAGACAGCTCCTGGATAAACAGCTAGAGGAAGAAACCAGGTTACAAAGAGCTGTCATTCTCTAACACTCATCTCTCAGGAATGGGTACACACTCAGGGAATAAGGAATTGCCCTCACCGCCTCGGGTGCACCAATTGCACAGGATGTGTCTTCCTTTCTGCAAGAGCATCCACTATTAAACTAAATCAACAAAAATTAAGCCTTTCATGAAGAGAAGAGAAGGATGCGCAGAAAATAAATCAGATAAAAGCAAGACAAGTTTAAATGCAACAATGAAGTCCTAGGGGTAGATTGTTGTGTCTGAGAAGCAGAAAAAGAAAGTGAGACCAGGGCAAGGGAATATCACTCCCCATAGGGGCATGAGGAGCACAGATCAATCCAGCCAATGATTCGCTTCAAAAACATGAGTGAAAAAGTCAAATAGCCAAACAATGTGTCAAGCAGTCAAGTGCTTTAAGCCTTAAAGCAGTGACTCAAAAAGACAGTCAGTCAGGAAGAAGATAGGCACAGAAGCAGACAGCGAGTCAGCGGGTGAAGCACTGGAGTCTAGACTGTGGCAAGACATAGTCAGACAGCCGTTAGAGAATCTTCTGTATCTATGGTATGAATCGGCACAAGTCTTCAGAGAGCCATGGAGAAAAAAAACATAAAAGATAGGAGCAAACAGTCAAAACATCAAACCACATAAATAGCCGGATGGTTTTCAATAGATGACATTGAGCACCGGCTAAGATGTTAAGGGAGTGGAATCAAGGTGCAAGGGTAGCAAAAATGTTTTTAAAAGGAAACTGGCAAAGGGTCAATCCCGAGCTGAGTGGGGATATGAGGGGGCGCTGGCCTCATTGACAGGCATAGCAGTGGCATTTTGTCAAGCACTCTGATCCTTTGTCTCGCTCACAGAAAGGAAACTCCCACTGGAGCATGGTGCCCAAGACAGGTCAAGACAGAGCAAGAAAGAGCGAGGGAATGAAAAGCAAAGAGAGTAAACACACCGGCAAACACACCTCTGAAGAGCTGATTAGGCTGTGGCTGATAAGCTTAAATCTCCTGCAGGATTTCCAGGGTCACACAGATGTTAAAACCTCTCCAGAGAAAAACCTGACTTTGACTAATTGGAGAGACAGACCCTAAATTAATAATGTATGCTGATATGCAAATGATAATAATCTGATAGGATTATCCAAAAGGCCCAATTTATCACAGAAACCGCTCTAAATCGAGATCAAATCAAATACAGTGTACCTCACAGGAATCCCATCTGCTGTATAAACAAAAAGCAAACAAGAGTGCAGAAAACTGCTGAGTTGTCTTCAAAACACAAGACTACTACTTTCAAAAATGTTCTGCATGGATTACTCTTATACGAATATACATTTAAATTTGTGATAAAGGTGAAAATCTATTTTAAAACTAATACGCTTTTTTAATCGGTCCACTGCAAATAGCCAGGAACCAGAACAATTCACAAAACTCCTACTGAGGGGCATGTCCCTCACCATGGCAGGCTTTCTGAAAAGATCCTTTTCCAGCTGAACCAGAGGAATCCTCCACAGAGGAACAAAGATAACGCTTCTCACAGGAAAATGGCAAGCCCTTTACATTCAGAAGCATTCCCAAAATAAATGGCCCGAACTGGCAAAATAAAGGGAACTGTGTATCAACATGTCGACTGTCAGAGCTCTGGTACATCACTGTGTGAAGATAATGGGAGCTCTTTAGTGCCGCAGAGCACTATCTGGACTCATCCATCCAGATTCCCTTCAACTGAGTCAAGAGAATGAATGTATGCCCGACAGTCTGATCTGGTGGAAGACAGGGACACAAAAACAAAGGAAGTCAAAAAATTTTCTTATTACAATCTGACCTGATTTCCCAATTCTGTTAAACCTTGACCCGAAATTTCAGAATCATAAATCCATTTTATTTTAAAGTCTCTCAAGCATTTATAAAAAATAAAAAAATGCATGTTTAAGCACCAGAGAGAGCGTTTTACTAGTTTTACTGCCTGAGAAGTCTGTTTAAATCAGTTCAATTCTCACAATGTAGAAATACAACAATTACACTCAGAGACTGTGAAACTAGGATGAATCCGTCTCACCAGAGGATCTCAACTCTTTTTTTTTTTTCTCAGCACTTTTGTTCTTTTGAAGCATGAGCATCTTACAGAACTTTAATTTGATCCCTGAATTGGAGAAGGGAGGAATATTAGGAAGTAGACAGTGCTGCATAAACCCTGAATGACTTCAGGGCTGTCCACTTTAGAACAACTTTAGATTAATTACAGATCAGCAACATAACATGCTCTATTATGGGTACCCAGCAAATCACAGAGAGGTATAGCTGTAGACACTGGGCAAAGGCCAACTGAGTAATCGGAGGATTAAGTAGCTGGCAAACACATCAGACACAAGGCAGATGAATGTGGAGAGAAGGGCTGCGGAGAATCACAGACTACAGCCGATCAATGGTGAGGTTATTTATGATGCTAGGGCGGGGAGCTGGGAGCCACATCCATTTTCCGCAGTCCATTTCTCTCTTTGGGCAGTGGTTCCTCATATCTGTAATTTAGACCCTGCTGTAGGTTCTCATTCTTCTTCCAGAAGAAATCTTGAACACATGCTAAGAAGCTAGGCTCTATTTCTTGTGTTTTTTACTTTGGGGATGGATGCTTCTGTTTATACAAATGCAAAGTGACATTAGCAGTGGACACGCTTATTTGAGATAATCATACAAAGTAGCACGGCCAAATGTTTTTAACGGAGCAAGTGTTCTGTAAACATCATCTTGTACCTCCCTTGCTGTGCAGCCCGCTGCCTATTACACGCCTTAAAAATGCATAACCGAAGGGCATGCATAAAGAGAAAGGATCACTCCACCGCATCTGTGCCATCAGCGACAGAAGCCTCTGTAGAAACAGCCAATCCAATTACAGCTGCAAAATCACTCTACATCCATGAAATGGTTTGATTGGGCGTGTCAAGGATGATGTAAGCTAAAAATATAGAGTATCTGTATTGACAGTAACAGACAACAATCGGTCCTTATTCTAGATTTACAAATGTAATGCTATGGTCTAAAATCTAGCAAGTTGCGCTAACAATTTCTTTGAAGCCTGTATTTATAATACATTATAAGGGTATGCTTAAGGCATTATAATGAATGCATAATGGATTATAAAAATCGTATAATATGTTCTATCATCTCATGAATAGTTATAATAAGAGTTTTAATGTTTTATAATATTTACTTATTTGTGGTTACAGCTTTTAGGAATATGATCATTTTTAACACACAATGAACACATTGCATCCACTTAAATTACAACAGATTATATTTCAAATAGTTACGTTTTATAAGTCTCATATCTTGCCATATAACTTATGTTACTTAAAGCAGACAAAGACCACTTATAAGTAATAATAATAATTGTTTCTCAAACACCCATAAAATTAGATATCAGATCAGATTAATGTCTTATGACACATTTGCTTTTAACTTTATATTGTAATATCAGTTTTTCAATATCATTATTATGATTATTTTGGTACCCTTTAGACAGCGCTTGATAAGTAACTCTGCAACTACAGGTACATCTCAATAAATTAGAATGTCGTGGAAAAGTTCGTTTCAGTAAATAAACTCAAATTGTGAAACTTGTGTATTAAACAAATTCAGTGCACACAGACTGAAGTAGTTTAAGTCTTTGGTTCTTTTAAATGTGATGATTTTGGTTCACAGTTAACAAAAACCCACCAATTCACTAACAATCTCAACAATTCAGAATACTTCACAAGACCATTTTTAGTGAATGGTAGGGGCTCCTTTTGCTTTAATTACTGCCTCAATTCTGCATGGCATGGAGGTGATCAGTTTGTTGCACTGCTGAGGTGGTATGAAAGCCCAGGTTTCTTTGACATTGGCCTTCAGCTAATCTGCATTTTTTGTGTCTTTTTCTCATTTTCCTCTTGACAATAGCCCATAGATTCTCTCTGGGGTTCAGATCTGGTGAGTTTGCTGGCCAGTCAAGTACATCAACACTATTGTCATTTAACCAACTTTTGGTGCTTTTGGCAGTGTGGGTAGGTGCAAAATCCTGCTGGAAAATTAAATCAACATCTTCAAAAAGCTGGTCAGCAGAAGGAAGCATGAATTACTCCAAAATTTCTTTGTAAACGGGTGCAGTGACTTTGGTTTTCAAAAAACACAATGAACCATCACCAGCAGATGACATTGCACCCCAAATCATCACAGACTGTGGAAACTTAACACTGGACTTCAAGCAACTTGGGCTATGAGTTTCCGAATATTTGGTTTCCAAATGATTTACAAAACTTGCTCTCATCTGAAAAGAGGACTTTGGACCACTGGGCAACAGTCCAGTTCTTCTTCTTCTTAGCCCAGATAAGACACCTATGATGTTGTCCGTGGTTCCGGAGTGGCTTAACAAGATGAATACGACTACTGTAGCCAGTTGTGTGGTGGCTCTTGATGCCTCGACCACAGCCTCAGTCCATTCTTTGTGAAGTTCACTCAAATTCTTGAATCGATTTTGCTTGACAATCCTCATAAGGCTGCGGTTCTCTCAGTTGGTTGTGCATCTTTTTCTTCCACTCTTTTTCTTTTTGTAAGCATTATGGATATTTTATGTTTCTAATGAAGAACCCAAAGTAATTTATCTTAATTTAATGCTGTATATTGAGCAACAAACAATGCAAAAGCCATATACGAGATACATAGGCTACACAAGGAAAAAATGAATGTTTGTTGGTCTGCGCCACATATCTTGCAGGTTTGAATTAGCAGAAAACGATCAATCGTTTCACACTCGATGAAAGAAACATTCGTCAGTGAATCGCTTCTTTTTTTCACATTGCGCTCAATGTGAAACAGCCTTAATAAGCTGTCTTGAGTAGCTACTTTGAATGACCAAGGACCCCCCAAGAGGCCATATGATTGACAGGTACAGCAACCAATCATGTTTCATTTTGCGCTGCATAATGTTTAGGGGTGTGGAAATGTCCCCAAAATAACAGACCAGTGCAACCAGTAAATCATTCATTCATGAATGTTTCACAACTTTCAAATGTCTTATAAAGATTTTATGCCAACAACCTCATATACTTTTAAGAATCCAGTTTTTAGTCAATCTTGATGAATGCTCAATGCTGAACAAATGGTGTAAACACGACAGCTTTCTTCTTCAATCAGATAGCTTGGTGTTGTTTCTTGGCAGACCATCCTGTGGAATTCAATCAGTCAGAGTACGACTTAAAATCTACTGAAGTGTTTCCAGTTAAGAGTGCCATATGCATCAGACATTCAGCCAGCGGTCATTGGGCATGAAGTTTGAGGCTGAGACTAACTCATAAGGTAGTACTTGCACCTTAAACGCCACACACAATTGCAACATTTTTATTGCATTTCTAACAAGAAATGTACTGCAAGTATAACTGCAACTAGATTTTTGTAACACGAATAAAAGCAGTAGTTCAGCAGAGCAATATGAGGAGTGCTTGACACCGCTCATGTCTGGTTCTGAGAGCAGCTGCTGGCTCTCAGCACTTAGCTGCCATTATCTCAGAGCTAGCTAATATCATTAACATAGAAAATGGCCTCTTAATCACTCAGTTGATTCCATGGCTTCTGTGCATGTCATCATTTAAATAATAATCTTCACACCCAGGCTAAGCCATCACTCAATCACCAGAGACAACATCAATACAACCTGACAAACTGCCTGTTTACAGATCAGACAAAAGCAAAACGAGAGCCATAGATGTGAACATTTACCCAGACAAACAAAGTGAAGAACATACTAATTAATTTTGGACAGAGTCATTTTTTTATTGTAATCTTACAGAAATTGTTCACCCAAAAATTAAAACTATGTTGTTCCAAAGCAACTTTTTATCTTTATTCTAATGTGATCCATAAAGATGCATTGTAGCAAATTTTACCTATATTTTTGTTGTTGTTAACCTTCAGTCGCAGGGCTGAGCAATAAAACTATAACAGAAATTATCACAATATCATTTTCCTTGATAAAATGATAACATGAGTTTGATTGATGCTCGATATAGCATTTACAAGCCAAAAGTGGAACAAAACCACTCTACTCATTTGAACTGTGCCGCTCGGACCATTTATTCAGCTCAAAGTTCAAACGGCAGTGCAGTGTGAGCTCAATAGAGCAGATGCGTTTACTCGCTGATAAGACTCAGTCACATGATCACTAAACAACGCTGTGATATCCAGTGTGAAGCACATGAATTCAGCGAAGAACACAAATTACTTGGTGATTTAAACTAGTTTAAAGCCAGAAGAAACAGTACAATACAGTTAGAAGGCTTTTCAATATACAAATCGCCATTTGTAGATTATACCATGGTATTTTGGTAGAAATGTGGAATATTCATTTAATTTTACTATATTATTAGTGTAGACATGTATTAAATGTATTAAAAAAAGTAATTGAATATAATTCACAGTATTTTTTTTGTGTGTGTGATAAAGCTATAGCTTTTGTGCATTTATACAACATTATTTTCGACTATTGTTGTCAAAACAGTCTATACTGCCATTTTAAAAATGTCCATTTCCCACTAACAATTGAGTGCTGTTGAGCGGATTCTTAAACACCGCTGATTAGCCATAGTGTTTACGCGCTCAACATATACATGATTGGCTTCAATAATCATCGCTTCACACTCTTTACTGAGCGCTCACACAGAGGCACACAGGAGCATTTGAAAGCAGCATCTATCAACCGTCTATGTGCAAATATATTGGGAGTGCTCGGTAAAGAGCATGAAGCAATGATCGTTGAAGCCAATCACAGTCATATCCGTTGAGTGTGTTCAATAATCCGCTCAACAGCGCTTAAATGTTAGCGGGAAATGGACATTTTTAAAATTGCAGTACCGACTGGTACTGAAGTCAGTACTAGGGCTGTGATGCTGAGGAAATTTTCCCACCAGTTAATCGACGTATGACAACACCAGTAATACCGGTATGACCGCGGGGACAGTCCCTCTTTTCCTCACTTTCCTTCGCTTTTAACCTGTTAACCAGACCCCCCACTATGGGACTCAAAGCTGAAAGTGCTCTACCTAACTTAAAATTGCAAGATTCCCTTACTTAAGTGTGTTACACACATAATTTTGGTGTCTTTGGAAAGTAGACCTTTTGTGCTTTACTTTTTATCAACCAGATTTGATAATGTTCAAAAATATTAAAAGTTTTAGTAGGGCTGCACGATAATGGTTAAACAGATAATCACGATTATTTTGAAAAAAAAAACTGCTAAACCAGCCTAAATTTAGCTGGTTTAAGCTGGTCTCTCAGCTTGGTCAAGCTGGTTTTAGCTGCTTGTTCCAGCTGGTCTCCCAGCTTGACCAGCTAAAGAAGTGGTCAAAAACCCTCTTAAATCAGCCTTCTGACCAGTTTTGGCCAGCAAAGATTCAGCCAATGACCAACTAAAATCAGTCAGGCTGGGTTTAAGGTTTTTTGTTTGTTTGTTTTTTTTTCACATTTCATGTGTCCTTTAAACAACCTCCACTGACTATACACTGACTTAATTTAACCAATTACGATAATACAAAACTCATGGTTTTGGTTTTAGTGTTTTGTCATCTGTATTCACATTACATTTTCTAAGTGACAATTTGTTCGCAAATGGGAAAAAGCCACTCAGATCGCACAATAAATTTGCTCAAAGATCATTAATGCACACTGAAATCTAACATTGCCGTGCCATTTCCAACATGAAAACTGGTAAAAACTTTAGAAACTATTAATATAAATTCCAACAATTCCAAATCATGTAAAAATTTCCCCATTGTATTGTCACAGGTAGGAAAAGCGCAATTATTCCTCAAACACAATAGATCCATTATTGAAACTCAGTGAAAGTTTGAAAGTTAGTCCTACGAAGCAATAACGTTGTAATATGGATCATAATTCCTTTGTTTACATATCAGTTCTTCAGCAACAGAACTGTTTGTGTCCGTTATGGAATAACTCACGCTAAGAAACTCCGTCTTGGTAGTAAGAAAACGACATGGTTTTGCAGCGTACAGTGTCACAAACAGAATGCCGGAAGAAAAGAATGAATGAAAGATAAGCGAAAGATAGTTTATTTGAATTTTGGCACTCCGTCGTGACACGCTCTGACACACCTGTCAGCTGATGGAGGCGGAACTTATAGAGATGGCCTTTTTCTTTGTTTGTTTTATTTTTCAACAGTTTTTATATATGTGAGTGTTTTATGTTGAATGTGAATGTATATCAGCTCGTTATTACTGCATGATCACCGCTATCAAAGTGAACGTGTCTATATGAATAGAGAGAGTGGATTATTTACTGTATGGCGCATTTGTGTTATACCATCTGTATAAGTGGCCATCAGCACTTATTTGCATCGTAATTCATTGTAAATGCTGCATTTCTAGCAATCTCAGGATTTTGTATTGGCATGCAAAGTTAAATCTTTTTATTTTTCTTACTATTCTTATTTTCTTACTTAAATTATTCTTATTGTATTTTTCTAGTGCACAAATAAATCACTTATATGATGTCTAAGTTTCTGTGTAGTGTATTATAATTGAAAAAAAAAACTATGCAGTGGTATGTTTAATGACTAAACAGTTTGTAGAAGCCTTCAATACTATTGGGAAAATATGTTTGTATATTTGGGGGTGGGGGTGTAGACAGTCTCATAAAAATATTTTCAGATTTGAAATCAAAAATTATGAGACATGTGGCTTTCAACCCATTACTTTTCTAGATTGTTCCAATACTGATTTCCTGTATTTTTACATAAAAGAAGAAAAATATTTAAGTGTGGTAAAAAAAAAACAATTCAAGGCACTTCAGTGTCTATAACTTTTAATATTTTTGAGCATTATCAAATCTGGTTGATAAAAGTAAAGCCCAAAGGGTCTTCTTTCCAAAAGACACCAAAATTATGTTTGTAACACACTGAAGTAGGAAACTGCTCTAATTTTAAGTTAGGTAGAGCACTTTCAGCTGTGAGTACCATAATGGGGGGTCAGGTTAACAGGTAAAGTATAGTATATCGGGGCATTCATTATTATTATTTTTTTGGCAATATCACCCAGTATCAATTTATTTTTATTAAAAAAATACTAATAATAATTCTGACGTCTTCTAAATATCATCTTTTGTGTTTCACAGAAAAGCTGTATAGGTTTGGCTTGAGTAAATGGAAAAAAATACTGAGCGACCTATTTCCTTTAACTCTTTTGAAAATGAATCTCGGATTGTGTTTTAGGCATGAAAGCCTAAAACACTTCATTTAAAACACTGCAAAAATATATTCCCAATTGTGAAGCAAAGGTTCCTAGAGGAAAGATAATCCTTATCCTTATTATGTATCTTCATATGATCCTAATGAATATTTCAATGCAAACTCTCAAATCTAGAACAGTCTATTTATATCCTAAAAACACTCTTTTAAGCATGAATTCAGGCACATGTGTGGGCAGCTGAACTTTGAAGCACTTGTAGAACAAGTTCTTGGACGTTCTTTTCAGTACTGAGTCATCTTGGCTCATTCAGTGGACACCATTTTAAAAGTGCATGTGTGACCCATTTACATTTCATCTATAAGCCAATAAGTAATCACACAAAATAATAAATATATTTTTAATATTACACTATAATATTTATTATAATTAAAGATTATATAATACAGAATTTTATTATCATTGTTATTCATTATCCTCACTCAAAATACAGGGTCCTACTTTCCTGTTTAAGACACACTTCCTGTTTACACATGCAGTGGAATTTGGTTTGAGAGATTTTTGGCAGCAGCCTCTGGAATTAACAGCAGGAGATAACAGCAGCAGAGGGAAAGACTTCACAATAGGCTGGGCGGCCCTGCGACACCTCTCAGCAGTGCAGGTTTATCTTTTCTCTATGTGACAACAACAAACAATCTCTCCTAAAAAGCTGCCAAAAACAAAACCTATTGTCTCTCCTCCACTCATTTTCATTACAGCACAGTGTAATTTAATTAACTCCCGATAAATCTTTGACATTCTTCAGTAAGAACAAGCAAATCCGACGAGTCTGGACCAAAGCCACATGCTGCAGCTGAAAGTGCTTGATGCTGGAAAGAAAATGAGTGTAGAAGAGAGAGAAGGCTTTGTCAGGGGGATATGGAAGAGAGGAGCATGAGCTAGCAGGATCAAAAAGGTGCTCCCTATCACTGATCTCACTTGAGAAAGACAGGAGATGGGGGAGAGAGTAGGGATCACAGTCTCGCTTTGGCTTCTGCTCACCGGATGCGTTCGTGCTTTCATCAGAAGGCAGCAGATCCAGCCAGGGGCTGGTGAGGAGGATCAGAGCTGCAGCCACACATACAGACCCAGACAGAGAGCCTGGATCCCGAGAGAAGAGTGTTTTGCTCTTCTAACACTGAAGCTCAATTAGGACAAGCAGCCAGACTAAAAGAGAATGTTTTAATGTGAAAGGCTGTGATGGTAGGGTTGGAAATGCTAATGATTCGAAGCCCTTAGGAGAACTAATGTTAAACTGAAGTGCAAATCCTGAAGTTGTGATCCTACAACAGAGACGACAGACAGCGCAGCACATGTTGAATCCAATCAAAGTGCCACACCTAAAATTGGCATCCACCCTGCAAAAAACTTGCAACATGGTATCAAAACACACAAACTCAAAATGAGATGAGAAGAATATGCTAGCCTTGGTAAAGCAGATCGGTTGTTGATCTTACGATGACTCTGAGGGCACATGCGTGCCGGGGTAAGTCTAAGTCCAAGGGATTGTGCTTTGAGATGGTGCGTGTGAATTTATCTGCAATGAGCAGTCACACAGTCACTAGACAGAAAGAGCCAGCAGCACATTGGGGTGCCTTTAAAAAAGAAAGAGGAAGGGCATGGGAGGGGGGGGGGGGTTGTGAAAGATGTCACTCTAGATTTAGCCTAGTTTCCAACATGCCCATTAATTCAAAGCAGATGGTAAAAAAAGCAGAGAGGAGGAAAAAAAAAGCTTTGCCTAAGCCAGAGTAAGCCAGAGCTGAAAGCGCCAAACAAGCAAGCACAAGCGCAAGCTTTATAGATGAAAAGAGAGAAAAAATTGTGATCAGTGCTGAATGGATTTTAGTTCTACAGATACAATTTAAAGCTAAATCATTTTATGATGACCACAAGCAAGGTTACATTGTTACTGATCAGTAGAGATTAACATGTTAGTTTGGAATTAAATCAAGTAATTGCATGAATTAATTAAATTTGTTATGTATTTTTACACCTTACTAATAGGTCTGATTACAGGGAATGGAGGTTCATGGAAGGAACCTCACAGGCCAGAAAGGGAAGAGCAAGAGGATGAGAGGACAAAACAGAAGAATACTGGCACACTTCAAGCCAGTCCAAACATGCCAAGTGAGCTCCCCTGATACTATGACATTCGAGATGAAGGAAATCTTATACCATCTACATATCCTTTAACTCGTAACAGCAGAAAGGTTTTTAACATCTGCTGAGCGTTTCCACTTTATGTGTTTTGTCATTGCCTAAATGCAGCTCACTTTATGCCACAACTTGTGCATTTCAGGCTGCCTCTCAGGGATTGCTGGGAATGACCCTAATGAGACAAAATGCTGAACAAAATAGCAACAAGCCTTTCAAGTTTTAGCCAAATTGAAGGGAACAGTTAATATTTTCAAGTCTGTTTCTTACACAGTGGGTACTTAAAGGGTTAATTCATCCAAAAACGAAAAATCTGTCATCATTTAACCTTACGTTCATCCAAAACTGAGTGACTTACTTTCTTCTGTGGAAGACAAAGGAAGGCATTTGGCAGAATGTTCAGAAAGTTTTTAAGCCTAGTGGTTAGAGAGATTGACTCCTAACCCTAGGGTTGTGGGTTCGAGTCTCAGGCTGGCAATACCATGATTGAGGTGCCCTTGAGCAAAGCACTGAACCCCCAACTGCTTCCTGGGCGCCGCAGCGTAAATGGCTGCCCATTGCTCTGGGTGAGTGTTCACAATGTGTGTGTTAACTGCTGTGTCTGTGCGTGCACTTCGGATGGGTTAAATGCAGAGTATGGTCACCATACTTAGCTCTATGTCACGTGACGTCACTTTCAAAAATGACAAAAAAGGGAAAAGGGTGTTATATTCAAAGTCTTCTGAAGCTAAACAATAAAGAAAGGAGCTGACCAAAATTGAAGAAAGAATTTATTAGCTGAAAATCTCAACAATCCACAGACCTCTTCCTATATTTTTTCAGCCTGAACTTGTGGAGAATCTTCAAACAAAGCAAACACATGCTTCCACCAATAAAATCACTGCATGGTGCAGCATTATCCAGACTCTTGGATGATCTAATCTTGTATACCACTATATCCATTCCTCGCCCTTCAGAACTGACAGTAAACTATGAAGGATTCACACCCTGAGGTATTTCTATTGCAAGGAACCCCATCCATTTAAGACCAAACAATATAGCTGACAGCAAATACAGTTTTGTTTCTCTTTAAATTATCAAAAAAAAAAAAAAAAAAAAAAAGGTTTCTCTCCCTGCCATCTAGCAAGTGAAAGGAACTGGAATCGCTCATCATATAATTGACCTGTTTATTGCAGTGTATGTGGGAATGCCCCGGGAGAGCCTATAAATACTCTGGGCTGAGCTGGAAAACTCACCTCCACTGGTTTGCGGTCTTTCCTCTGAGTTGAAATATAAATACTGTGTGATATTTATCTGCATTTTGCATGACTCACAAAACATCTGATGATTTACCACGTGTCACCATGGTAATAAGACACTTCTAAGTCTTAACCAAACAAAGGGCTGTGATTTTTTATGGCTGTCCCATTCTAATGACATCATCCCAGCCTACATGGCACAAAACAAATCTTATCTTCAGGCATGAAGGGATTTTTTTTCTATATCATCATTATCTATACACTGACAATAAAAATAGCTGCACTTCCTACTTTGAACAAAATGTGCAGCGTTTTCATACTTTCCTTTGCTCCACGCTGGAGAAAAGATCAAGTTTTAGACAAATAGTCCAAAACTGGCACCTTGCTGACTTGCAGTCATATTAGCACTAAGAGTCCATCAAATGGATCACTATCGATAGGGCTTTTGTTGCTATTTTTGGCCAAATAATTTTGGTTGCTGAACATTCCGTGCATCCCAACTATCCCACTAACTATTCCACAAGCCCCTGCCAAACTCTTAATACAACAACCAACCCACACCTTGCACTGCTTACTCAAATCTCAGCACTATACACACTTGAAATGGGTCCATGGCATTGCTAGGTGACAAGAGCATAGACAACCCCTCTGAAGTGTCCTGACATTTACAGGACATGAATAATACAGTGAGTGACTTTCAGTAAAGCTGTATACCATTTCAAAGGCTATCCAAGTGACTTTTTGCTGGTCTGCATTTCAAAGAGACAGAAACGGCAGCAGAGGCTGTATTATATGGCCATTAATATAGAGATAATTATGTGGACTCAGATGGGGAGTAACGGCTACGAGCAGAATGCCCATCAATCCATCCGTCTGTCTGTACAATCAATTAATTCATAGTGGTGCCGGACGTGAGCATACATATAGAAGCACTTCCAAGCAACTAAAACATCATATTTCCTTTCATTAGAGAAAAACCTGCAGTAGCACTGATGTCATAGACTTGCAAGGGCTTGAATTATAATTATTGTCTATGCGAACATTAGTAATTTTTATAATGCAGAAGAAATACAAACAACATGTTTTGCAAAGCAAGACTAAATGAAATGCAAAAACATTTGTCTCAAGGTCTGTGCATTCAGCTGGGGTCAGAAAAAATCTGATTAGTAAAAATGCATGTAAAAAGATAAAGACATAACTATAACTTATAAAAATACATTACATAACTATCTAATTAGAGTCTGACAAGTGGAAAACATTACTCTCAATCCATTTATTACTCACAGTGATCTGAATAATCACACAAAGGCACCATACTGTTATATATATCATTAACCATCAAAAAAAGTAAAAGCAGAAATTAGGAGCAGAATGGGAAGGCTTCTATCATTAAATATAATTTCCCACCCATATCTATGCTTCTCATGAGCAGAGGGTGAAGATAATTGATGCAGTAGTCAGATTTTGTTGGGTTTTGGCATCTGAGCATGCTTCATTTACTGTCCAATAACAGATAGTTAAGCTCTTATTGTACTGGTTAATTAAGTACATTTTTCTAGATTAATTGCTATTCGTGTGGCAAGCCAAAAAATTAGATGGGGGGCGGGGGGTGACCACTGAATCTCACTGTAACTATTCATCATCAACACTCATGCCGGTGTATATTGCACTAATGAGGCAGGGAGGGAACATGCTGGGATCTGAGGGAGACAATGGCTGATGTGCAACACTACGGGGAAAGGAAATGGGAAATTCTGTCTATTCCAGTGCTGACATTCCAGGTTGCATCCCAAAAGTGTACCGTTCAATTAGCACTTTAGAAGCAAGTTTGGGAAGCTGCGTTGTGGTTTTCTCATTAGAGGCCTGTGAGGTTCAATGCGTGGTGTGTGAAGTTATGTGAATTAAAAAGGAAGTGTGGGAACACAGCCCAGACTTTGAAAGAGAAAAATCTATTCTGGATCCTGTACTATTGTATTGACTGGCAGGTGAAGGGTGAGGGAGTGAGTGAAAGAAAGTGATCTAGTGACAGCTATCACAAGATGAACAAGGAGAGGAGAGTGAATGCACTGGCTAGGGCTTTGTCACACTTAGTGTTCATTTGAGCTTATCACAGTGTTAAACTGATAGCAGTCCAGAGCAGTCAATGTGTTCACGGGAAACAAGCGGA
>NW_020528728.1:0-20318 GCF_003368295.1 Carassius auratus
AAGTGACATTAGCAGTGGACACGCTTATTTGAGATAATCATACAAAGTAGCACGGCCAAATGTTTTTAACGGAGCAAGTGTTCTGTAAACATCATCTTGTACCTCCTTGCTGTGCAGCCCGCTGCCTATTACACGCCTTAAAAATGCATAACCGAAGGGCATGCATTAAAGAGAAAGGATCACTCCACCGCATCTGTGTGCATCAGCGACAGAAGCCTCTGTAGAAACAGCCAATCCAATTACAGCTGCAAAATCACTCTACATCCATGAAATGGTTTGATTGGGCGTGTCAAGGATGATGTAAGCTAAAAATATAGAGTATCTGTATTGACAGTAACAGACAACAATCGGTCCTTATTCTAGATTTACAAATGTAATGCTATGGTCTAAAATCTAGCAAGTTGCGCTAACAATTTCTTTGAAGCCTGTATTTATAATACATTATAAGGGTATGCTTAAGGCATTATAATGAATGCATAATGGATTATAAAAATCGTATAATATGTTCTATCATCTCATGAATAGTTATAATAAGAGTTTAATGTTTTATAATATTTACTTATTTGTGGTTACAGCTTTTAGGAATATGATCATTTTTAACACACAATGAACACATTGCATCCACTTAAATTACAACAGATTATATTTCAAATAGTTACGTTTTATAAGTTCATATCTTGCCATATAACTATGTTACTTAAAGCAGACAAAGACCACTTATAAGTAATAATAATAATTGTTTCTCAAACACCCATAAAATTAGATATCAGATCAGATTAATGTCTTATGACACATTTGCTTTTAACTTTATATGTAATATCAGTTTTTCAATATCATTATTATGATTATTTGGTACCCTTTAGACAGCGCTTGATAAGTAACTCTGCAACTACAGGTACATCTCAATAAATTAGAATGTCGTGGAAAAGTTCGTTTCAGTAAATAAACTCAAATTGTGAAACTTGTGTATTAAACAAATTCAGTGCACACAGACTGAAGTAGTTTAAGTCTTTGGTTCTTTTAAATGTGATGATTTTGGTTCACAGTTAACAAAAACCCACCAATTCACTAACAATCTCAACAATTCAGAATACTTCACAAGACCATTTTTAGTGAATGGTAGGGGCTCCTTTTGCTTTAATTACTGCCTCAATTCTGCATGGCATGGAGGTGATCAGTTTGTTGCACTGCTGAGGTGGTATGAAAGCCCAGGTTTCTTTGACATTGGCCTTCAGCTAATCTGCATTTTTTGTGTCTTTTTCTCATTTTCCTCTTGACAATAGCCCATAGATTCTCTCTGGGGTTCAGATCTGGTGAGTTTGCTGGCCAGTCAAGTACATCAACACTATTGTCATTTAACCAACTTTTGGTGCTTTTGGCAGTGTGGGTAGGTGCAAAATCCTGCTGGAAAATTAAATCAACATCTTCAAAAAGCTGGTCAGCAGAAGGAAGCATGAATTACTCCAAAATTTCTTTGTAAACGGGTGCAGTGACTTTGGTTTTCAAAAAACACAATGAACCATCACCAGCAGATGACATGCACCCCAAATCATCACAGACTGTGGAAACTTAACACTGGACTTCAAGCAACTTGGGCTATGAGTTTCCGAATATTTGGTTTCCAAATGATTTACAAAACTTGCTCTCATCTGAAAAGAGGACTTTGGACCACTGGGCAACAGTCCAGTTCTTCTTCTTCTTAGCCCAGATAAGACACCTATGATGTTGTCCGTGGTTCCGGAGTGGCTTAACAAGATGAATACGACTACTGTAGCCAGTTGTGTGGTGGCTCTTGATGCCTCGACCACAGCCTCAGTCCATTCTTTGTGAAGTTCACTCAAATTCTTGAATCGATTTTGCTTGACAATCCTCATAAGGCTGCGGTTCTCTCAGTTGGTTGTGCATCTTTTTCTTCCACTCTTTTTCTTTTTTGTAAGCATTATGGATATTTTATGTTTCTAATGAAGAACCCAAAGTAATTTATCTTAATTTAATGCTGTATATTGAGCAACAAACAATGCAAAAGCCATATACGAGATACATAGGCTACACAAGGAAAAAATGAATGTTTGTTGGTCTGCGCCACATATCTTGCAGGTTTGAATTAGCAGAAAACGATCAATCGTTTCACACTCGATGAAAGAAACATTCGTCAGTGAATCGCTTCTTTTTTTCACATTGCGCTCAATGTGAAACAGCCTTAATAAGCTGTCTTGAGTAGCTACTTTGAATGACCAAGGACCCCCCAAGAGGCCATATGATTGACAGGTACAGCAACCAATCATGTTTCATTTTGCGCTGCATAATGTTTAGGGGTGTGGAAATGTCCCCAAAATAACAGACCAGTGCAACCAGTAAATCATTCATTCATGAATGTTTCACAACTTTCAAATGTCTTATAAAGATTTTATGCCAACAACCTCATATACTTTTAAGAATCCAGTTTTTAGTCAATCTTGATGAATGCTCAATGCTGAACAAATGGTGTAAACACGACAGCTTTCTTCTTCAATCAGATAGCTTGGTGTTGTTTCTTGGCAGACCATCCTGTGGAATTCAATCAGTCAGAGTACGACTTAAAATCTACTGAAGTGTTTCCAGTTAAGAGTGCCATATGCATCAGACATTCAGCCAGCGGTCATTGGGCATGAAGTTTGAGGCTGAGACTAACTCATAAGGTAGTACTTGCACCTTAAACGCCACACACAATTGCAACATTTTTATTGCATTTCTAACAAGAAATGTACTGCAAGTATAACTGCAACTAGATTTTTGTAACACGAATAAAAGCAGTAGTTCAGCAGAGCAATATGAGGAGTGCTTGACACCGCTCATGTCTGGTTCTGAGAGCAGCTGCTGGCTCTCAGCACTTAGCTGCCATTATCTCAGAGCTAGCTAATATCATTAACATAGAAAATGGCCTCTTAATCACTCAGTTGATTCCATGGCTTCTGTGCATGTCATCATTTAAATAATAATCTTCACACCCAGGCTAAGCCATCACTCAATCACCAGAGACAACATCAATACAACCTGACAAACTGCCTGTTTACAGATCAGACAAAAGCAAAACGAGAGCCATAGATGTGAACATTTACCCAGACAAACAAAGTGAAGAACATACTAATTAATTTTGGACAGAGTCATTTTTTTATTGTAATCTTACAGAAATTGTTCACCCAAAAATTAAAACTATGTTGTTCCAAAGCAACTTTTTATCTTTATTCTAATGTGATCCATAAAGATGCATTGTAGCAAATTTTACCTATATTTTTGTTGTTGTTAACCTTCAGTCGCAGGGCTGAGCAATAAAACTATAACAGAAATTATCACAATATCATTTTCCTTGATAAAATGATAACATGAGTTTGATTGATGCTCGATATAGCATTTACAAGCCAAAAGTGGAACAAACCACTCTACTCATTTGAACTGTGCCGCTCGGACCATTTTATTCAGCTCAAAGTTCAAACGGCCAGTGCAGTGTGAGCTCAATAGAGCAGATGCGTTTACTCGCTGATAAGACTCAGTCACATGATCACTAAACAACGCTGTGATATCCAGTGTGAAGCACATGAATTCAGCGAAGAACACAAATTACTTGGTGATTAAAACTAGTTTAAAGCCAGAAGAAACAGTACAATACAGTTAGAAGGCTTTTCAATATACAAATCGCATTTGTAGATTATACCATGGTATTTTGGTAGAAATGTGAATATTCATTTAATTTTACTATATTATTAGTGTAGACATGTATTAAATGTATTAAAAAAAGTAATTGAATATAATTCACAGTATTTTTTTTGTGTGTGTGATAAAGCTATAGCTTTTGTGCATTTATACAACATTATTTTCGACTATTGTTGTCAAAACAGTCCTATACTGCCATTTTAAAAATGTCCATTTCCCACTAACAATTGAGTGCTGTTGAGCGGATTCTTAAACACCGCTGATTAGCCATAGTGTTTACGCGCTCAACATATACATGATTGGCTTCAATAATCATCGCTTCACACTCTTTACTGAGCGCTCACACAGAGGCACACAGGAGCATTTTGAAAGCAGCATCTATCAACCGTCTATGTGCAAATATATTGGGAGTGCTCGGTAAAGAGCATGAAGCAATGATCGTTGAAGCCAATCACAGTCATATCCGTTGAGTGTGTTCAATAATCCGCTCAACAGCGCTTAAATGTTAGCGGGAAATGGACATTTTTAAAATTGCAGTTACCGACTGGTACTGAAGTCAGTACTAGGGCTGTGATGCTGAGGAAATTTTCCCACCAGTTAATCGACGTATGACAACACCAGTAATACCGGTATGACCGCGGGGACAGTCCCTCTTTTCCTCACTTTCCTTCGCTTTTAACCTGTTAAACCAGACCCCCCACTATGGGACTCAAAGCTGAAAGTGCTCTACCTAACTTAAAATTGCAAGATTCCCTTACTTAAGTGTGTTTACACACATAATTTTGGTTGTCTTTGGAAATAGACCTTTTGTGCTTTACTTTTTATCAACCAGATTTGAATAATGTTCAAAAATATTAAAAGTTTTAGTAGGGCTGCACGATAATGGTTAAACAGATAATCACGATTATTTTGAAAAAAAAAACTGCTAAAACCAGCCTAAATTTAGCTGGTTTAAGCTGGTCTCTCAGCTTGGTCAAGCTGGTTTTAGCTGCTTGTTCCAGCTGGTCTCCCAGCTTGACCAGCTAAAGAAGTGGTCAAAAACCCTCTAAAATCAGCCTTCTGACCAGTTTTGGCCAGCAAAGATTCAGCCAATGACCAACTAAAATCAGTCAGGCTGGGTTTAAGGTTTTTTGTTTGTTTGTTTTTTTTCACATTTCATGTGTCCTTTAAACAACCTCCACTGACTATACACTGACTTAATTTTAACCAATTACGATAATACAAAACTCATGGTTTTGGTTTTAGTGTTTTGTCATCTGTATTCACATTACATTTTCTAAGTGACAATTTGTTCGCAAATGGGAAAAAGCCACTCAGATCGCACAATAAATTTGCTCAAAGATCATTAATGCACACTGAAATCTAACATTGCCGTGCCATTTCCAAACATGAAAACTGGTAAAAACTTTAGAAACTATTAATATAAATTCCAACAATTCCAAATCATGTAAAAATTTCCCCATTGTATTGTCACAGGTAGGAAAAGCGCAATTATTCCTCAAACACAATAGATCCATTATTGAAACTCAGTGAAAGTTTGAAAGTTAGTCCTACGAAGCAATAACGTTGTAATATGGATCATAATTCCTTTGTTTACATATCAGTTCTTCAGCAACAGAACTGTTTGTGTCCGTTATGGAATAACTCACGCTAAGAAACTCCGTCTTGGTAGTAAGAAAACGACATGGTTTTGCAGCGTACAGTGTCACAAACAGGAATGCCGGAAGAAAAGAATGAATGAAAGATAAGCGAAAGATAGTTTATTTGAATTTTGGCACTCCGTCGTGACACGCTCTGACACACCTGTCAGCTGATGGAGGCGGAACTTATAGAGATGGCCTTTTTCTTTGTTTGTTTTATTTTTCAACAGTTTTTATATATGTGAGTGTTTTATGTTGAATGTGAATGTATATCAGCTCGTTATTACTGCATGATCACCGCTATCAAAGTGAACGTGTCTATATGAATAGAGAGAGTGGATTATTTACTGTATGGCGCATTTGTGTTATACCATCTGTATAAGTGGCCATCAGCACTTATTTGCATCGTAATTCATTGTAAATGCTGCATTTCTAGCAATCTCAGGATTTTGTATTGGCATGCAAAGTTAAATCTTTTTTATTTTTCTTACTATTCTTATTTTTCTTACTTAAATTATTCTTATTGTATTTTTCTAGTGCACAAATAAATCACTTATATGATGTCTAAGTTTCTGTGTAGTGTATTATAATTGAAAAAAAAAACTATGCAGTGGTATGTTTAATGACTAAACAGTTTGTAGAAGCCTTCAATACTATTGGGAAAATATGTTTGTATATTTGGGGGTGGGGGGTGTAGACAGTCTCATAAAAATATTTTCAGATTTGAAATCAAAAATTATGAGACATGTGGCTTTCAACCCATTACTTTTTCTAGATTGTTCCAATACTGATTTCCTGTATTTTTACATAAAAGAAGAAAAATATTTAAGTGTGGTAAAAAAAAAACAATTCAAGGCACTTCAGTGTCTATAACTTTTAATATTTTTGAGCATTATCAAATCTGGTTGATAAAAGTAAAGCCCAAAGGGTCTTCTTTCCAAAAGACACCAAAATTATGTTGTTAACACACTGAAGTAGGAAACTGCTCTAATTTTAAGTTAGGTAGAGCACTTTCAGCTGTGAGTACCATAATGGGGGGTCAGGTTAACAGGTAAAGTATAGTATATCGGGGCCATTCATTATTATTATTTTTTTGGCAATATCACCCAGTATCAATTTATTTTTATTAAAAAAATACTAATAATAATTCTGACGTCTTCTAAATATCATCTTTTGTGTTTCACAGAAAAGCTGTATAGGTTTGGCTTGAGTAAATGGAAAAAAAAATACTGAGCGACCTATTTCCTTTAACTCTTTTGAAAATGAATCTCGGATTGTGTTTTAGGCATGAAAGCCTAAAACACTTCATTTAAAACACTGCAAAAATATATTCCCAATTGTGAAGCAAAGGTTCCTAGAGGAAAGATAATCCTTATCCTTATTATGTATCTTCATATGATCCTAATGAATATTTCAATGCAAACTCTCAAATCTAGAACAGTCTATTTATATCCTAAAAACACTCTTTTAAGCATGAATTCAGGCACATGTGTGGGCAGCTGAACTTTGAAGCACTTGTAGAACAAGTTCTTGGACGTTCTTTTCAGTACTGAGTCATCTTGGCTCATTCAGTGGACACCATTTTAAAAGTGCATGTGTGACCCATTTACATTTCATCTATAAGCCAATAAGTAATCACACAAAATAATAAATATATTTTTAATATTACACTATAATATTTATTATAATTAAAGATTATATAATACAGAATTTTATTATCATTGTTATTCATTATCCTCACTCAAAATACAGGGTCCTACTTTCCTGTTTAAGACACACTTCCTGTTTACACATGCAGTGGAATTTGGTTTGAGAGATTTTTGGCAGCAGCCTCTGGAATTAACAGCAGGAGATAACAGCAGCAGAGGGAAAGACTTCACAATAGGCTGGGCGGCCCTGCGACACCTCTCAGCAGTGCAGGTTTATCTTTTCTCTATGTGACAACAACAAACAATCTCTCCTAAAAAGCTGCCAAAAACAAAACCTATTGTCTCTCCTCCACTCATTTCATTACAGCACAGTGTAATTTAATTAACTCCCGATAAATCTTTGACATTCTTCAGTAAGAACAAGCAAATCCGACGAGTCTGGACCAAAGCCACATGCTGCAGCTGAAAGTGCTTGATGCTGGAAAGAAAATGAGTGTAGAAGAGAGAGAAGGCTTTGTCAGGGGGATATGGAAGAGAGGAGCATGAGCTAGCAGGATCAAAAAGGTGCTCCCTATCACTGATCTCACTTGAGAAAGACAGGAGATGGGGGAGAGAGTAGGGATCACAGTCTCGCTTTGGCTTCTGCTCACCGGATGCGTTCGTGCTTTCATCAGAAGGCAGCAGATCCAGCCAGGGGCTGGTGAGGAGGATCAGAGCTGCAGCCACACATACAGACCCAGACAGAGAGCCTGGATCCCGAGAGAAGAGTGTTTTGCTCTTCTAACACTGAAGCTCAATTAGGACAAGCAGCCAGACTAAAAGAGAATGTTTTAATGTGAAAGGCTGTGATGGTAGGGTTGGAAATGCTAATGATTCGAAGCCCTTAGGAGAACTAATGTTAAACTGAAGTGCAAATCCTGAAGTTGTGATCCTACAACAGAGACGACAGACAGCGCAGCACATGTTGAATCCAATCAAAGTGCCACACCTAAAATTGGCATCCACCCTGCAAAAAACTTGCAACATGGTATCAAAACACACAAACTCAAAATGAGATGAGAAGAATTATGCTAGCCTTGGTAAAGCAGATCGGTGTTGATCTTACGATGACTCTGGAGGGCACATGCGTGCCGGGTAAGTCTAAGTCCAAGGGATTGTGCTTTGAGATGGTGCGTGTGAATTTATCTGCAATGAGCAGTCACACAGTCACTAGACAGAAAGAGCCAGCAGCACATTGGGGTGCCTTTAAAAAAGAAAGAGGAAGGGCATGGGAGGGGGGGGGGGTTGTGAAAGATGTCACTCTAGATTTAGCCTAGTTTCCAACATGCCCATTAATTTCAAAGCAGATGGTAAAAAAAGCAGAGAGGAGGAAAAAAAAAGCTTTGCCTAAGCCAGAGTAAGCCAGAGCTGAAGCGCCAAACAAGCAAGCACAAGCGCAAGCTTTATAGATGAAAAGAGAGAAAAAATTGTGATCAGTGCTGAATGGATTTTAGTTCTACAGATACAATTTAAAGCTAAATCATTTTATGATGACCACAAGCAAGGTTACATTGTTACTGATCAGTAGAGATTACATGTTAGTTTGGAATTAAATCAAGTAATTGCATGAATTAATTAAATTTGTTATGTATTTTTACACCTTACTAATAGGTCTGATTACAGGGAATGGAGGTTCATGGAAGGAACCTCACAGGCCAGAAAAGGGAAGAGCAAGAGGATGAGAGGGACAAAACAGAAGAATACTGGCACACTTCAACCAGTCCAAACATGCCAAGTGAGCTCCCCTGATACTATGACATTCGAGATGAAGGAAATCTTATACCATCTACATATCCTTTAACTCGTAACAGCAGAAAGGTTTTTAACATCTGCTGAGCGTTTCCACTTTATGTGTTTTGTCATTGCCTAAATGCAGCTCACTTTATGCCACAACTTGTGCATTTCAGGCTGCCTCTCAGGGATTGCTGGGAATGACCCTAATGAGACAAAATGCTGAACAAAATAGCAAACAAGCCTTTCAAGTTTTAGCCAAATTGAAGGGAACAGTTAATATTTTCAAGTCTGTTTCTTACACAGTGGGGTACTTAAAGGGTTAATTCATCCAAAAACGAAAAATCTGTCATCATTTAACCTTATGTTCATCCAAAACTGAGTGACTTACTTTCTTCTGTGGAAGACAAAGGAAGGCATTTGGCAGAATGTTCAGAAAGTTTTTAAGCCTAGTGGTTAGAGAGATTGACTCCTAACCCTAGGGTTGTGGGTTCGAGTCTCAGGCTGGCAATACCATGATTGAGGTGCCCTTGAGCAAAGCACTGAACCCCCAACTGCTTCCTGGGCGCCGCAGCGTAAATGGCTGCCCATTGCTCTGGGTGAGTGTTCACAATGTGTGTGTTAACTGCTGTGTCTGTGCGTGCACTTCGGATGGGTTAAATGCAGAGTATGGGTCACCATACTTAGCTCTATGTCACGTGACGTCACTTTCAAAAATGACAAAAAAGGGAAAAGGGTGTTATATTCAAAGTCTTCTGAAGCTAAACAATAAAGAAAGGAGCTGACCAAAATTGAAGAAAGAATTTATTAGCTGAAAATCTCAACAATCCACAGACCTCTTCCTATATTTTTTCAGCCTGAACTTGTGGAGAATCTTCAAACAAAGCAAACACATGCTTCCACCAATAAAATCACTGCATGGTGCAGCATTATCCAGACTCTTGGATGATCTAATCTTGTATACCACTATATCCATTCCTCGCCCTTCAGAACTGACAGTAAACTATGAAGGATTCACACCCTGAGGTATTTCTATTGCAAGGAAACCCCATCCATTTAAGACCAAACAATATAGCTGACAGCAAATACAGTTTTGTTTCTCTTTAAATTATCAAAAAAAAAAAAAAAAAAAAAAGGTTTCTCTCCCTGCCATCTAGCAAGTGAAAGGAACTGGAATCGCTCATCATATAATTGACCTGTTTTATTGCAGTGTATGTGGGAATGCCCCGGGAGAGCCTATAAATACTCTGGGCTGAGCTGGAAAACTCACCTCCACTGGTTTGCGGTCTTTCCTCTGAGTTGAAATATAAATACTGTGTGATATTTATCTGCATTTTGCATGACTCACAAAACATCTGATGATTTACCACGTGTCACCATGGTAATAAGACACTTCTAAGTCTTAACCAAACAAAGGGCTGTGATTTTTTATGGCTGTCCCATTCTAATGACATCATCCCAGCCTACATGGCACAAAACAAATCTTATCTTCAGGCATGAAGGGATTTTTTTTTCTATATCATTTATCTATACACTGACAATAAAAATAGCTGCACTTCCTACTTTGAACAAAATGTGCAGCGTTTTCATACTTTCCTTTGCTCCACGCTGGAGAAAAGATCAAGTTTAGACAAATAGTCCAAAACTGGCACCTTGCTGACTTGCAGTCATATTAGCACTAAGAGTCCATCAAATGGATCACTATCGATAGGGCTTTTGTTGCTATTTTTGGCCAAATAATTTTGGTTGCTGAACATTCCGTGCATCCCAACTATCCCACTAACTATTCCACAAGCCCCTGCCAAACTCTTAATACAACAACCAACCCACACCTTGCACTGCTTACTCAAATCTCAGCACTATACACACTTGAAATGGGTCCATGGCATTGCTAGGTGACAAGAGCATAGACAACCCCTCTGAAGTGTCCTGACATTTACAGGACATGAATAATACAGTGAGTGACTTTCAGTAAAGCTGTATACCATTTCAAAGGCTATCCAAGTGACTTTTTGCTGGTCTGCATTTCAAAGAGACAGAAACGGCAGCAGAGGCTGTATTATATGGCCATTAATATAGAGATAATTATGTGGACTCAGATGGGGAGTAACGGCTACGAGCAGAATGCCCATCAATCCATCCGTCTGTCTGTACAATCAATTAATTCATAGTGGTGCCGGACGTGAGCATACATATAGAAGCACTTCCAAGCAACTAAAACATCATATTTCCTTTCATTAGAGAAAAACCTGCAGTAGCACTGATGTCATAGACTTGCAAGGGCTTGAATTATAATTATTGTCTATGCGAACATTAGTAATTTTTATAATGCAGAAGAAATACAAACAACATGTTTTGCAAAGCAAGACTAAATGAAATGCAAAAACATTTGTCTCAAGGTCTGTGCATTCAGCTGGGGTCAGAAAAAATCTGATTAGTAAAAATGCATGTAAAAAGATAAAGACATAACTATAACTTATAAAAATACATTACATAACTATCTAATTAGAGTCTGACAAGTGGAAAACATTACTCTCAATCCATTTATTACTCACAGTGATCTGAATAATCACACAAAGGCACCATACTGTTATATATATCATTAACCATCAAAAAAAGTAAAAAGCAGAAATTAGGAGCAGAATGGGAAGGCTTCTATCATTAAATATAATTTCCCACCCATATCTATGCTTCTCATGAGCAGAGGGTGAAGATAATTGATGCAGTAGTCAGATTTTGTTGGGTTTTGGCATCTGAGCATGCTTCATTTACTGTCCAATAACAGATAGTTAAGCTCTTATTGTACTGGTTAATTAAGTACATTTTTCTAGATTAATTGCTATTCGTGTGGCAAGCCAAAAAATTAGATGGGGGGCGGGGGGTGACCACTGAATCTCACTGTAACTATTCATCATCAACACTCATGCCGGTGTATATTGCACTAATGAGGCAGGGAGGGAACATGCTGGGATCTGAGGGAGACAATGGCTGATGTGCAACACTACGGGGAAAGGAAATGGGAAATTCTGTCTATTCCAGTGCTGACATTCCAGGTTGCATCCCAAAAGTGTACCGTTCAATTAGCACTTTAGAAGCAAGTTTGGGAAGCTGCGTTGTGGTTTTCTCATTAGAGGCCTGTGAGGTTCAATGCGTGGTGTGTGAAGTTATGTGAATTAAAAAGGAAGTGTGGGAACACAGCCCAGACTTTGAAAGAGAAAAATCTATTCTGGATCCTGTACTATTGTATTGACTGGCAGGTGAAGGGTGAGGGAGTGAGTGAAAGAAAGTGATCTAGTGACAGCTATCACAAGATGAACAAGGAGAGGAGAGTGAATGCACTGGCTAGGGCTTTGTCACACTTAGTGTTCATTTGAGCTTATCACAGTGTTAAACTGATAGCAGTCCAGAGCAGTCAATGTGTTCACGGGAAACAAGCGGACAGCATAATTACTAAAATATTAGCTTGGCAACCATGAAGTTGAAGGCACAGTCATTTAAGACAGGAGACATTCGCAACACTTTAAAACTTGGCCATTTTAATCTTTAATAAGTGAAAATCTGCAGCGTGAGGTTTAAGTAGGTCACAAATGAGATCTCATAATTTTTGCCATTAATATGACAGTTTGACAGAAAAACACTCTCCAAGATAGATATATATTGAAAGATAGATAGATAGATAGACAGATAAATAGATAATAGGGTTGGGTACTGTTCACTTTTTAACCGGTACCTGAGATTTGCTAACCTTGTTTCTGTACTTTACTCTCTGTGTAATTAAAAAAACATTTAAAAAAAAAGAAAAATATTCACAACAGGGCCTAGGGCTACATGATATGTAGTTTAAGCATCGATATCGATACAGGATGTGCGATGTTTAGTATACAGACCATTAAATTTATACTGATCGTTTTCTTTGCACACACAGACACCATGTCACTGGACGCAACGTCTGTTGTGTCGTGCCACCCTGCACCGCACAAGTCTGTCTATACTGAATGTGACATAGCGACTTTTTGCATTTTAATATTCAAAGACAATAGTTCATATTGCAGTTCGAATGAAGTGGCAGACCTACTTTTGATTTATTCGTCCAAAAATTTACAAATTGTGTTGATTCCGCAATATAGAGTAAATTAAGTTTATATAAATGGACTCCGTGACCCCATCCGCATTTTTGCAGAACTATATGGGCCTAGAAATGTAGCCACACTTCAGAACATTTCGGCTTTCCCTGTTTTTTTGTTTGAACGAGTTTCAGGGATGACATCAAGTCACAGCGTCTATCTTTCTCTCTCTCTTTTTTTTTTATTTTTAGCAGGGCCAGTGAAAATGTTGCCAGGTCAAGTAAAAATTTTAAACCACTGGCCTGACTGGGCCAGTAGAAAAAAATCCTTATTGTTGATCCGTTGCAAATCCCACTGGCCTGACTGGGCCAGTAGAAAAAAATCCTTATTGTTGATCCGTTGCAAATCCCACTGGCCTGACTGGGCCAGTAGAAAAAAATCCTTATTGTTGATCCGTTGCAAATCGTGGCCAAAAAACAAAGCCGTACCACCTAAACATGAGTAAGTTCACTTAGCATGTGGAAACATATAAAATGCCAAGTTTTCTTGAACAGCTACCCAAGATATTTATATTTGTCAAGTTCAGTTGTGTATAGTTATAAGCTTTACAATGCAGATAGCAGGTTTGGGAGTTGCGTACTGCAGCTGTGGGCTGCAAGCAGAGCACGGGTAACAATATGTGCTTTCCTCCTTCTCGGAGCTCATATATCTGATTGGTGGCAGCGCTTTACAAACAGTTTGAGACTTATCAGCTTCAGTTATCAGTCCGTCACACTGCGCGGGGAAGATAAATCTAGGCAATTAAAATTTAAATTGCAGTGTGCATGGCCGTGACACTCAGAATTTTTACCAACCTCTCTTTCCTTCTTTCCTCTCCCCATCTCTCTCTCTTTCAGATAGTCTGGTTTCTAATGCAGGTATGTATATGTGTTCAGCATTGGAGGAAATGAGTCACTGTGGTTGCACAAAGAGCCCCATCAGCCCCACCACAGCCCCTGCCCCATGTCTATGTGTCTGAGCACTAATAAAAAAAAATGACCTGACCTCAGTTCTGGCGTTAAATTAACTTGTTTTGTCCAGACACATCTTAATGTCTATTAGTAGCTTAAATATCTTGACAGAAATATTACAGACTACATTACTATGCTCTTAGAACATCCCGGAGGGAGAGAGATGACTCAACTGCACCCACTCTTAAAGGCCTTTCCACCGTGAGTACAAAAAAGCACTGGAATAAAACAATAGATTTCTATGGATGTTTTCACACAGACCGCAAACATTTGCACACCAAAAATCTGAATTATTTTTATTTTTATTTCTTTCGAACCAGTCCAAATAATCTTTTCAATTATGCAGTTATCTGTCTAATAAGATTTGAACTAGGATCACATGACTGGCACAAAAAGGCAAGAGTGGTGGCGCGGTTTCAAAAACCAGTGTAAACAAACACAGAAGAAGAGTAGCCTGGATGATAGAAGAGAGCAGATGCGGAGTTCTTGCTATCGTTGGTATTTGAGAACAGATTTATTCTCACCTGTTCTCTATATAGATAAATATTATATACTACTGATATTTATAAGGCTTGGTCAAAGTCCATTTTTTAATATAACTCCGAAAGGATTCATCTGAAAGAAGTCAGTCATATACACCTAGGATTCCTTGGGGGTGAAGTAAAAAGCAGCCTAATTTCATTTTTGGGGTGAACTAACCCTTTAAGGCTGGATCAGCATTAAACATGCTAGCAAAAATGCTTTCACAATCAACGGGGGGCTTAAACACATAAGGGATTAATGCAAAAAGTAACAGAGGACAGGCTAACCACACAGTCCACTTAAGTATTCAACCAACAATTAAAGGATCGTTTTAAACACAGCCTGGAATGTTCTGCTTAGAATCTGATATCAATACTCACCCAAAGACTCTAGGAATAGAGCCAGTCCCTCCATGATCAATAGTCCCATTGATTGACTCTAGAAGTATTTGGAGTTTGTTTCAGGCCTAAACTTGTTTTTTTTTGCATACTCAACCTAATTTTTCCTTACCCCAGTCATTAAACACACATTACACTTGCTTCTCATCCAATACTGATGTCTGGGAGAATACTACAGCACACCAGCAGGATACAAAGAGTGCAGGAGACTCTTCTGAAGGCCAGCCAGCTGAGGGAGGTTAAGTCAAAGTTGGCTCTAAAATCTAGGGATGCAACGATACCACATTTTTTTTAGAACGATCCGATTCGATACAAGCAGTTTTCTTTAAATCAATGAAAAATTTCTATACCTCTGTGTGTTGCCCTGATCAACACTCTTTTTTTCTGTTAAACACAATATACTAAATATAGACAACATAATTTTAATGAAAAATAACAAATAAAAAATGTATTATTTTATCATAATCCATGACAAAAATACTATTATAAACTAGGTAAGTAGATATTTCAACAGCAAAAGATTCTCTAGTCTAGAAGAATCACGGGTTCACATAATAATTTTATAAAATTTAAACATGAAGGGAAAAAACTATATTTAGTGGTGAATAAATAAAAGTTAACAAGTGTAGGACTAAATCTGGTAGAATGTTACACATTGCTCTTTGTATTATTGTAAAATAATTCATGAAAAACAAGTAAATATATTTCCATATAAGTATATACTATAAACTAAAAGACATCTTTAAATGTACAGCACAGTAATTAAGGCAGCAACATATGATAAATAGGGCAGAACAAGACAGATTATTAATAATCTTTCATTGCACAAAAGTATAATACAAAAGCTTATGGCTCCAATAAAGGGTGGCCAAAGCGCTTATGCGCATCCCGTGCACATAATGAAGTGCTTGAAGTACTTCCCATCCTGCGCCATGTAGTTTACATGGCAAATGCATTTGCACCCATTTGTACTCCCATGGGCGTGCTGGTCCAAAAAGAGGTGCGTGACCTTTTTCCCATCATTAAACTAGCAAAAGTGGATTCGGACACGCCCTGAGTTCACCTCACAGTACTGTACTTTACAAATGACATTGTTTTTATAAAGAATGACCATATAGTCATTCACAGAACTGTTTAAAGACAGTGACAGACAGCACTTATTTTAACTAAATATCAGAGTGATTGACAGAGATACAGTAGAAACATTATGTGTGGTTTTGTATTAAACAATGACCCAGATCATGAAATATAATTATAAGCCTTAGCGTAAGAGAAGCACAACTTGTGAAATAAGAGCATCCAAGGAGCGTGTGAAAGCAATGGATTTATTTTAAATATTTTTTTATGTTCTTTAAATGTTATCCATAGTTTTTGTGGCTCTTTTTTTAAAGTATCGATCAGGGGCGATTCTAAGATTTTGATTTTAGGGGGGCTCAGCCCCCAATAAGGGTATGATTAAAAAATATTATTTTACTATTAGGGTAGGGTTGTATACTACTAACCTTATTGCAATCCACTATTCCATTGTATTCCCTGTATTTCATATATGGGAGTAGGAGTACTGACTGAGCCATATATAACACTGTAAAAAAACTGTAAAAAAAACTAATACAGTTTTTTACATGTGACCAGTCACTGGAAAATTTTGAATTGGGAATGTAGATTTTTTTATTTATTTTTTTTACAATAAAGACTTCCTGATTCAGTATTAGGACATTCATGTTTATCCTTTGATGATACCACTGCTTTTTCTTATGAAATGTACGTGGAAATTGGCAGAAAATTAAAACAACATAAGGGTTCAATGACTGCAATGAATCTTGGGAACACAGTGGTATTGTGTGTGTGTGTGTGAGGCTGTCTGTTCTATTCTCACCTGACTGTTGCTCATTTGCAGACCTACTCCCGCACGACAAAAAAATGTTGTATATCCATCTACAATGAAATATAAATTATTATATTTTATTTTTTATTATTATTATTATTATTAATTTTTAGCTTTTTAGCCTTTATAATCAACAATACGGTTGGTTATACATCAAGTCAGCCCCTGAACATTTATTTCATTTCAAATCATTTAACTAACCAGCTAATATTCATTAAGAATATAGACAAAACATGTATTAATGTAATTGTCTATTGGCAATATGTTTAATCTGTTCTATATTTATTTATATTTATTAAAAATAACATCATTATCAATTTGCCACTTCTATAAATCAATTACTTAAAAAAAAAAAAAAAAAATCACAGATCCTTTAGCCTACTCTTACTCTAATATATGTATCATGATACACTAATGATTAATTATTACTTAATACAAAATTATGTTTAATAATAGAAAACAAAATAACTCCACATGATGTTTCTCTCTCTGTGCCATTTAGTACTTTCAGACAATGATGTGTGTCATTAATAATTTATTTTGCATGGCTGCATAATGTAATGCCGAAATACACAATAATATGTTTTCAATTTCAAAAAGTAAATTAAAATAAATCATGATCGTTTTCTAAAGTATGTTTTCATGGGTGTTAATCGCTTCATTTTTGTTGGAAGAAAAAAAAATCTGTCACACTGTGATAAAGGCTGAAAGTGAACGCAGCGAAGACGTACTGGTATTGGATGCGAGAACACACACACCACACGCACACACGCACGCACACACACACACACGCGCACACGCACACGCACACGCACACACACACACACACACCTTGTACTCTCTGATGTTCGCTCTGCTCGGCGCCCCTGTGGATTGAAAAACGCGCTGAATCCATGCAGACTCAGATAAGGGGAGGAGCCGGAACTTGATGCAGCTTGCCACCGTCTCAAATGAGATTTTAAAGGGGACTGAAGCGATCACTAATTAATTAATCAAATAATTTTTAGGGGGGCTGGGCATAAGTTTAGGCTGAAGCCCCCCTAAAAAGGGCCTAGCGACGCCCCTGGTATCGATTCAGGCACCATTTAGGCACTGGTACCATTTTAAAAGTATTCAAATCAATCAATCAATCAATCACCTTTATTTATATAGTGCTTTAAACAAAATACATTGCGTCAAAGCACTGAACAACATTAATTTGGAAAACAGTGTCTCAATAATGCAAAATGATAGTTAAAGGCAGTTCATCATTGAATTCAGTGATGTCATCTCTGTTCAGTTGAAAATAGTGTCTGTTTTTATTTGCAATCAAGTCAATGATATCGCTGTAGATGAAGTGACCGAATGGCACCGGTATCGTAAATAACCCAATCCATACCAAACCCTATTGCCTAGTGGCCATACTTGCACAATTTTAATGTCACCTGGCCCCACATACTCCCATTATCAATGCCATGCTGTTACTAAAATGTGTTCAACTGTTTTTATGGAATTCAATGTTACACAAGCATGTCTCTTGCATATGTGAGCTACATGCAACAGTTAATGAACAGTTAAATGAACAAACACATTTTTTTTGCAAGCAATTTAAGGTCGCGACTGTTGTCCCAAATATAGCAGGCTTCATTTAGTGATTGAAACAAATATTATTTATATTAATTGAAGTTTTACAGCATATAGAACTGACATAAATGCTCCGAGCGAGCTGTGCTGTGGTAAACATGGAACTTTTCCTTGACATGAAACGATAATAATCAAACCTCGGATCCATTGCTTGACAGAACTCCCCGAATCCTGCCCCATCCGCGATACTGATCGGTCTCATGTCCTTACAAATGAACGAAATTAATTTATCCGTTATGGCCTCTTGTCGTGTTGCAGACAAAGAGCTTGTTGCGGGCGATTTAAAGTAACGTTAAGTGTCAAGACGTGACTGTTTAGCTGGAGTTCTTAACGAAGAGAACAAGACCGCAGTTCACACACAACCGCAAAAAACAAAAAACTAAAATTTCAGGGATTTCAGGAAAACTGTTTAAAGTTTTGTTTGCACTTTATGAATACCACTGTGACAAGTATGTATTTTTGTAATAGATCAAATTTTGTCATTTTTGGTTACATTTATTTAACCAAAAGTGTTTTATCAAAGAGGGACACACAATTTTATTTTTATTTATATTTTAATTTATTTTTAAGGTGCATTGTGTCACTGTAAGTCACACAAAGGGGAAATATAGATTAAACTGCATAAGCGACAATCAGAACAAAATAAAGAGTACATTTGTTTTGAGCAATTTCTTTGGCGGTTGTAGTTTGTTTTAAATATAATTTTTTTTTTATTAAAATCGAAAATCGGGTTTGGTGTGAAAAAATCGGAGATTTTTATTTTAAGCCATATCGCCCAGCCCTAGTTTAAAGGGATTAGTACACATAACTAAACCTTCAGGGAGAATGCAGAACTAAAGATTAGCATGGGATGCAAAACACAACATAGCCACAAACAATGTGCAGAACTAATGGCTTGTTTCCACTGAGCGGTACGGTACAGTACTGTTCAGTACAGTACGATTCGGTGTGGTAACCCTGATCAGGCTTGCATTTCCACTGCCAATAGTATCCTTTTTGGTAGGCGTGGTGTATGCCGGAAAGTAGCGATCGACTACTTGATGAACTGTGACAATAAGCTCAACATTGCCTCTTTTTGTTAAATGTCATTTTTAATTGACAATAATAGCCATTATAAAAGTATAAGTAGAAAGTATAAGAGGGCTATATAAGTGGAAATAAAGACAAAGGCAAACAGTTCAGTCAAACGTATGCTACAAAGTCAGTGCTGTACTATAGTAAAGTTCAAATTAAATATAAAGTAAAAAATAACTTTGTGCTCATCCAAAACGATATGATCAGGAACAAATAATAGATTCATGAAACCACGAATGCCTGTTAAATATAACCAACCCAAAACAAATTGTATCTCATGTTTAATCACTACAGGGACATTAGAGTGTCAGAAATGAGTAGCCGAGCTAAAGCTGCTTTAGGCAGATATAGGAGCACTTAGCGCCCTGTGATCGTCTGGAGCTCCGAAATCTTTATAAATAAACCGCAGATTTGCATTTTAAACAATTACATTATCTCCTGAAAAACTCTTAAAACTTAATTTCATGACACAATAACAGAAATATTTTGAAAATGATGCAGGTTTATTGATGCATACTGAGGAACGGCTATTGTCTGTGTGAAAATATGAAATATTTTTTTTGTGTTTGCGGACTCTGATGTAAAAAAAACAACAACACTCACAGTAGAGCAGAATGAGTGAACGTGAAGCTTTATCCCCTTGAATCAGGGAAAAGTAGCGATTATAATCAACCAATCAACCTTCTGCGGTGAGTTTAGCTACGCCCTTTTGTACCCTTTGCTGTGCTAGGTTCCCTTAATGGAAGTGCACCAAAAAAGTGGTACGGTACGGTTCGCTATTTTGGTTCCATTCACAACTTCTGACAGTGGAAACAGAAATAATTGCGTACTGTACCGTACTGTAACGAACCGTACTGTTCAGTGGAAACAGGCCATAAGTTTCTTAGTCTGAACCTGGTGGGGTAAGTCAGAAGCGGTTCTATAGGTTTTTAAATAATAGTTTCTCCATGTGGCAGCCGAGCTGACTGAAAACTTTATTCTAAACTGATCTCT
>NW_020528729.1:2500-5000 GCF_003368295.1 Carassius auratus
TACCTTGTGTGTGGTGATGAAGTCTAATAGTCGAGCGTTTATTATGCTACAGAATAACTTTCCCAGGTTGCTGCTCACACAGATGCCTCTGTAGTTGTTAGGATCAAATTTATCTCCGTTTTTAAAGATTGGTGTGATCAAGCCTTGATTCCAGATGTCAGGGAAGTGACCTACACTTAGAATCACATTGAATAGTTTTAGAATGGCCAATTGAAATTTACTGCTTGTCTGTTTTATCATTTCATTTAATATCCCATCAGGTCCAGATGCTTTTCTGGGTTGGAGGTTTTTGATTTTTTCTTCAAGTTCTTTATCAGTTATTGGGAAATCTAATGGGTTTTGGTTATCTTTGATTGCTAATTCTAGTTTTTCCAATTGGTTGATTGTTTGGTTTTGTTTACAGTTTTTGTCTGTTTGTACTTTATTAAACAGTGTTTGGAAATGACTTTCCCATATTTCTCCATTTTGGATTGCCAATTCTTCATGATCAGTTTTTTTCAGATTGTTCCAGTTATTCCAAAATTGGTTTGTGTTGACTGACTTCTCAATTATTGTGAGTTGGTTTTGGGTGTATTGTGCTTTTTTGGTTCTGAGTGTATGTTTGTATTGTTTTAGTGTTGCACAGTAAAGAAGGCGGATCTCTGTATTATTTGGATCTCTGTGTTTCTGATTTGAAAGTGTTCTCATTTGTTTGCGAATAGTTTGGCAGTCCTGATCAAACCAATTTTTGTCATTTTTGGGTATTAGATTTTTTCCAGATTTTGTTTTCAGTTTGGATTGTTTTGCTGATTTTTCAAATATGTAATTTAAATCTTTGACCGCAAGATTGACACCTTCATTGGTGTGAGCATAGATGTTATTTAGAAAGTTATCTATCAGTGCTTGTATTTTTTGGCTGCTGAGTGCTTTCTGATATTCTTCAGCGCTGTTTTCAGCCCATCTGTATGGTTTTCTGATGTTGTACAGTTTAATGGGCTTTGTGTTAATGTTATTTTCAGTCTTTTTGAGATATACAGTGATTTGACTGTGATCGGACAGAGGGCTTAGTTCTCTAACAGTGAATGATCTGAGAGATGAAGGATCTATGTCTGTTATCATATAGTCAACTGTGCTATTCCCAAGAGGTGAGCAAAATGTGAATCTCCCTAAAGTGTCTCCTCGTAACCTACCGTTGATGATATACAGACCCAGGCTACGACAGAGCTGCAGGAGGTCTTTCCCATTCTTATTCACTATATGATCATGGTTATTTCTGTGGATATGGGAGAATGTGTTATCAATAACAGTCAGTTTGTTGTTGATGTATTTGCTCCCTTGTGTGTCAGTGAAGTCCGGCTGTAGTCCTGTTCTTGCGTTCAGGTCTCCACAGATGAGCACATTTCCCTGGGCCTGGAAGTGGCTTGTCTCTTCCTCTAATATGGAGAACGTGTCTTCTGTGTAGTAGGGGGACTCTGATGGTGGGATGTATATGGCACACAGGTATATATCTTTTCTGGATGGGAGCAGTTCCTTGTGGATTTTCAGCCAGGTGTAGTATTTGCATTGTTTCACTCTCTCTCTCTCTCTCCCTCTCTCTCTCTCTGTCTCTCTCTCTCTCCCTCTATCGGAGTGGATGCTGGGAACGAGTGCGTTTGTGAGAGACACGTGTGTGAGAGCGTCTGGCATTTTTCAGTTTCCTTTAAGCTATATAATTGCTTTTTCGTTTTTCTTATTTATTTGTTTATTATTATTTTTTTCCATTTTCTTTCACCTTTCAAAACACTTTTTTTAGGGAAGGTTTTATAGTTATTTCGTGTGGGGTGCGAGTGTGAGGCAACATGACGTCCACCCCTGCGGGAGTAGCGTCGCCTCTCACCCTCCGGAATGGCTTCAGGTGTACACCGGAGGCGAACACGTCTATTGAGGATGTTCTCCTTGCCGTCGGAGCCAAAGTTGGTCATGAAAATATTAGCTCGGCTTCAAGAATGAATAAGGCAGTAGTCGTTTTTTTAAAAAATGAAAATCAGGTGAAAACCTTGATTGAAAGCGGAATATGGGTAAATGAAACGTACGTGCCTATTACACCATTGTCCGCACCGGTGTTACGGTTTAACTGGTTACCGTGTTATCTGGTGACCAACTTCCTGTTTAGGTCTCCGCTGCAGATGTGCCGGGATTGACAGCAGCAGATTCGCCGATTCTGAAAACACAAACTGACGTGAAATTAAACGCACACTTGCTCATTGCATGATTTTGATATTCTTGCAGAGATAATAAGTTATAGGTATGATCGCCCGTAGCGGCTGAAGTAAGTAGGATAAACAAAAAAATAAAATACAGTAAATCAGTGTTGGCACTGGTTTCGAACACGCGCTAAAATACGACGCCCCACAAGACAACGCTCACGAACCACCGCGCCACCGATCTTCACATAAACAGCTCCGGATCTCTGGATTCAACACAGGACTCTCGGCGTCACATTTTGACACTGGCTGAATCAAGGAACTGTGACCGTGTTAAC
>NW_020528729.1:12500-22081 GCF_003368295.1 Carassius auratus
GTGTATGCTTTTGTGCTCTCAATGGTTCTGTGTGAGAGTGTGAATGTGTGTGTTGGTCCCTGAGATCTGGAGCGTTTCTGGAACATCATGACTCTAGTCTTCTGGAGGTTGACGGTCAGGGCCCAGGACTGACAGTAATCCTCCAGCAGGTCCAGGCCGTCCTGAAGCCCCTGTTTAGTGGGCGACAGGAGGACCAGGTCGTCTGCGTAGAGTAGACACTTGATCTCTGTGTCGTGGAGAGTGAGACCTTGAAAGGGAGCATGTTCTAACATATTGGCCAATTGGTTGATGTAAATGTTGAAGAGGGTGGGGCTTAAACTGCATCCCTGTCTCACTCCGCGCCCCTGGGGGAAAAATTCGGTTCTTTGGTTTCCAATTTTGACAGCGCATTGGCTGGCTGTGTACATCGATTTGATCAAATCATAGAATTTCCCCCCTACTCCACTGTCGATAAGCTTTAGGTATAATCCTTCGTGCCAGATTGAATCAAATGCTTTCTTGAAATCAACGAAACAAGCAAAAATTTGTTCTTTGTTTTGATGTACATATTTGTCAATTAGTGTTTGTAATGTAAAAATGTGATCGGAAGTGCGACATTTTGGAAGAAAGCCAATTTGGGATTTACTCAAGGCATTGTGCTTCATAAGGAAGTGTAAAAGTCTGGCGTTTAAGATGCTGCAGAGAACCTTCCCCAGGTTACTGTTCACACAGATGCCTCGGTAGTTGTTGGGGTCTAGTTTGTCTCCGCTCTTGTGGATGGGGCTGATGAGGCCCTTGTTCCAGATCTCAGGGAAGAACCCTACACACAGAACATCATTGAACAGTTTGAGCATGGCCAGTCTGAAGCTTTGGTCTGTGTGTTTCAGCATCTCGTTCAGGATGCTGTCTACACCACAGGCTTTCTTGGACTCAAGGACTCCTAATTTTTCTTCCAATTCTTTCATTGTTATGGGGAAATCTAAAGGGTTTTGGTTTGTTTTAATTGATCTTTCCAAATTGTCTAGTTTATTAATTATTTCATTTTGATTAGAATTTTTAATTTCAGTTGGGGTGTATAATTCCTGGAAGTGGTTTTTCCACTTCTCCCCATCTTGGATTGCCAGAACTTCTTGATTTGGTTTGTATAGCAATTTCCATTTATCCCAAAATTTGTGTGAGTTTATAGATTTTTCAATTTCTTCAAACTGGCTTTGCAAAAACTGTGCTTTTTTCCGCCGGAGTGTGGCTTTATACTGTTTCAGTGCCTCACAGTAAAGAAGTCGGAGGTCCGGATTATCTGGTTGTCTGTGTTTTTGATTTGATAAGTTTCTGAGGTTTTTTCTCAGAGCCTTACAGTCCAAATCAAACCATTTGTCAGTATCTAAATATTTTTTCTTTGGTTTAACGATTGCCAAATGACTTTTTTGTGCTGTTTTGTAGAATATGTTGTTTAGGTCTTGTACTTCCTGATTGATGCCGAATTGGTTTTTAGGGTATTCCTGTATTTGGAAGGAATGTATGAGGGATTGTATTTCTGAAGAATCGACGGCAGTGCTGTAATTACTGGCACTGGTTTCTGTCCATTTGAAAGACATTATTTTGCTCATTTGATATGGGGTCCTAATTGGTTGGGGTGATGTTTCAGATTGCTTTATATAGAGGATGATTTGGCTGTGGTCTGAGAAAGGTTTCAGGGGTTTGACTGTGAATGCCCTCAGAGAGGAAAGGTCTAGATCTGTGATGGTGTAGTCTACAGTGCTGTTCCCCAGAGCTGAGCTGTAGGTGTATCGGCCGAGCGAGTCTCCTCGCAGTCTCCCGTTGACGATGTACAGAGCCAGTCCTCGGCAGAGCTGCAGCAGCTGCCGTCCGTGAGCGTTCACCGTTTCATCACAGTTTTGTCTGCTGGGGTGAGAAGGGTATAAGTGGTTATTGCCTGTGATGAATCTGCTACCGTGCGATTCGATGAAATCTAATTCTGCTCCTGTTCTGGCGTTTAGATCGCCCATAAGCAGCACATTTCCCTGGGCCTGGAAATGGCTGATTTCTCTCTCTATGTTCTGGAAAGTTTCCTCTTGGAAATACGGAGACTCGAGGGGTGGAATGTAAACTGCACAAAGGAAAACAGGCTTAGATGCTGATATCATTCCTTTTTGTATTTTTAGCCACAAGTGATGTTGTTCTTTTTTTATTAGTTCTATGGGCAGTTCAGATTTAATCCATATTATCATCCCTCCCGAGTCTCTCCCTTGTGTGACTGATGAGAGTTTGACGGATGGTAATATTATCTCTCTGTATCCTGAGGGACAGCTAGTGAACGCGTCTCCTCTACACCAGGTTTCCTGTAAGATGATGACATCTAGGTCTTGTAGTTCTTTCATAAAATCAGAATGTCTACTTTTTAGGCCAAAGACTGAGGAGTTTAGACCTTGAATATTCCATGTAGAAAAACTAAGTGATTTCATCGTAAACTTTTAAATTAATGTGTATGGTTTGTTTGCTATTTTGAGAAAAGAGAAATGATGCAAAATTACTACAGATTAAAATCAGAAGAATGAAAGATGGGATTAAGTTTGTGGTAGGAACTCAAAACATCAACAATTCCATATTAAACATAGATTGATACCACAGAATATATATAAAAAAAAATATATATATTTTTTTTTTTTTTTTTTTACCACTGTCCACTGTGTGTTAGTAGGTGCGAGCAGATGATACTCAGCATGTGTTGGATGTTGTGGAGTTCAGCGTTAGGGTGGTCTGCTCCTCCGCTGACAGCTTGGGCGTAGCTCAGTCTGCCTGGCTGGGTCGGGCTCTGCTGTGGACGGGCTTCAGCTGCTGGAGCTGTGGGGCTGTTGTTGAGCGGTCTCTGTCTGTAGGGGTCCTGTCTGGGTGCTGGAGCTCTGGGCAGTGGACCTCTGGGTGGTGCTCCGGTCGGGGCTCTAGATGGGCTGTGGACTGGGATGTAGTTTGCTGGAGTGTGTCTCGATGGATTGGCTGGGTTAGGGCTGGTTCTGCTCCACCTGGGGCTGGTCTGGTTGGTCCTGTATAGAGTGACATCTTTGAGTCTCTTTGCGAGGATATGTACCAGGTTCTTATAAAGGTGGACGTGGTCGTATAGACATTCAGTGTCCAGGTCTGGATGGTGGGCCAAGTGGACGTTGGGCAGGAGGGCACAATGTCTAGAGATTCTGGAGTTTATTTTATTAATTGTGTTGGGATGGAAATCTTTCCTCTGAAGTAAAGTGGACAGGATGATTTTGGAGTTGGGGAAGGTTTCTCTAGCTTTATCCACGACGGCTCTGAGGGAGTTCGACACTCGGTCCTGCTGGCTCCGCAGGTCGTTGGTGCCCGTGTGGATGATGATGTGGCTGGGCCGGCCTAGCTGGGACTCTGTCAGGAGCTCCAGGGCTTTGTCAGTGGTGGGACACCAGAGTTTAACAGCTCTGTGCTGGGGGAACAGTTTCTTTACATCGATGAATTTGCCGTTTGAATCGATGAGTAGAGCTATTTCGGGTTCCTCTGTGCTGGCTGGTGCTGGGCTGCTGTGAGACGAGGAGTCTGGCAGGGGGCGCTGTGACGACTGCGAGCGGGCTGTGTCGGGTCTCTCTGCACTGAGGGCTGGGTGTTGACTCCCTGGGCTGGAGGGCAGTGTTTGAGCTCTGTGGGTCTGCTCTGGCTCTTCTCTGGCCAGGAGGAGCTCTCTCAGCTGCTCTCTCAGGGCCTGGATCTCGCTGTGCTGCTGCTCTCTCTCCTCCTGGATCTCTCTCAGCTGCTGCCTCATCTCTGCTGTGGACTGCTCTCTGTTCTCTAGCTGGAGTCTCAGGGCGGTCAGCTCACACTGATAGCTGTCCTTCTCTGTCTGAAGCTTCCTGGTCTGCTGCGTGAGGGCTGACAGTCTCTGAGTTAAGAGCTCGGTGTTCCGCTGGAGTTCATTGTGAGCTGTTTCTCTGAGCTGCACCATCTCCATCTCTAGCTTGGTGAAGTGCTCCTGTAGGAGAGGGATAGCTCTGAGCAGGGAGGGCGAGATGTGCTCAGCTTCTGCAGGAGTGGGTCTGAGGTCTGAGGTGCTGATCGGTGGATTCTGCTCAGATGACGAGCTTTCAGATAGTACAGCTTTCTCATGTTTCACGATTTCACCTATTGTTCTGTAGTCCGCCTGGAATGTTTTCAGGTCCCCCTGTATCATGACTGTACCATTTTTGTAGATGTTGACGGTCATCACTGTGCTGTCAGGGTCATGCGGTTCTCTGATTTTGACTTTCCAGCCATTACAGATGCCTTCTTTCTTTACAGAGGGGTAATGGTTGATGATGGCTTTATGCCAGGCGCTGGGGTGATCGGAGAAGAAAATGAGGTTGCAGACTTCTCCAGTTTTGAACAGATCTGCAAACAGGGTCTCTGGATTGTTTGTCAGAAGTTTCTGCTTGTAGGTTTTCCTTGCGGTGTCGGATTTCACCTCAGAGGGGTACTGTATGGTGGTGAGGGGGGAGCTCATTTGCATATGGCAGTGGGCTGATTGCAGCTGCTGCTCTGATTGGCTGATTCTCTCTGCCTCAGTTAAATTGATACATTGAGGAATGTCAGAGTGTGGGCTAGCCATAGCTTTAGCTTTGTAACACCAATGAGCGGATGGTATTCAACCATCTGTTCCAGATAAATGAATCCTGACCCCTTTGACACATTCTACACTCAAAGACCAGAACGTGAGTTAAAGAAAAAACAAGGACCTTCTTTTACAACCCTCTTACAACATAACTCACCACCCTGGGCGCCAGCACGACGGCAACGTCCTGGCGTGGATGAGAGTTATAACACCTCGGAGACTATCCAGAGATGCGATATCGAACTTCAAAAGGGAAGACAAACACCCCCGCCTTTCGATCGCACATTCCAGCGCAAAAAGACGCACACACCTTCACAAACAGGCACAAGCAATTTTGCTAGCCCATGGACCTTTTTACTAAAACTACCTCTAAATGTATTTTAATATCTCCCTTTTCATGCTCAAATGTATGTATGAGGCATAGTGGAATATATGAATGTTACTGTGTGTTTAATGCAAACTTTATATGCATTTAGTTAAGAATAACTAAATATCAATGTATACTTGATGGATAAAACTATAGTTCTTGGTGTCTGTATAATCGTAAAAACACGACTGTAACGAATCTTGATAGCAAACTACAAAAAGATGCATTGTTTCAGAGGAACGATCTTGCTTAAGAAAAATGTTTAATTTTGTCATCGCCATAAATTAGACCAGTGGGCGGAGATCAGCAAACAAAGAAGATTTTTCCCGCCTCAGTTTGTTTACACTTCATTGGATCATACTCAAAATTAGGCGTGAACCTAGGTTCACGTAAAAGCTCGGGGAAACCGATGTTCTGGGCATTCCGCCAGAGAGAAAAGAGGATTCCCAGCTTTGCAACCGGACTTCAAGAAGTTCTCCGTTTATTCTTCTTTACTTTTCGTTTCATTCTAGTTTTTCTTTATTGTCTGCTGATATTTGACTTCATTCAATTGCCCTCACGAGCCAAACGAACTTAAGTCTAGTCATCTTTTGGCAAAGTTTACCTTCGCGTTAACCATCGAGCTCGCGCATCATCTGCTCTGGAAAGAACCACGCTGAGGCCGCACAGACCGGACAATTTGAGCGCAGCTACACACAAGAGCCAGATCAAAGCAAGTACTTTCTTATATCGCAACTAAAATTGCTGTTTAAGGTTGTCTAGGCTATTCCATGTTTGTGAAATCATCCAATGACTTGGGGTCTCTTGCAAAGTTAACTGTTTGAAATTGCCACGCTGAGATTGCTTTTCACTTTCACTTTCTCTCCCTCTCTCTCTCTCTCTCTTTATCTCTATCTCTCATTTATCTCATTATTATTCTTGTTCATTTACCTCGTTTAAATTGTATTTTCGTTTTGCTATATACTCATATTTACTCCGTGTGAATTGTAGTTATGTACTCTTTAGTCTGTTTTTATTAAATCCTATAATTTGCTTGAATTGAATTGTTTTATTGCTCATTGAGATCGAAGTCCCTGAATCGTCTGATCTACGCTACGAGCTTTGTTTTATATGAATTAATTTTCAGTAATCTTAGTAGTACAGACACAGAAAATATTGTTTTTTCCTGATCAGAAGATTAATATTTCTTGGAGTTTGTAAGAAGGGTATTTTTATTGAATTTTGATAAGGAAGTCTAGCTTCCAGTTCGCTGGACGAACAGATTGTCTAGAGTAACTTAAATTAATTCTAGTAAAGGTTACCTTTAAATGATTAAATATTCCCTCTTTGTGTAATTTAATATTTGTAAGCAATAAGCACGTTATATTCATAGACTCATGAATATTCACTTTATTTGAGTTAATTATTCCCCAGAAAGTGATTGTTGCTACATTAAATGGTGGAGTTAAATTTGGGCAGCGTTCAAACTTTGTTTTTGTGAGCAATATTAATTTTCATTTTCATGAGCATTTTTGGATGTTAATATTATGTATGCGCATTTTTGAATTGTGAGTCAAGTCGCGCTTCGAGCGAACTCATTTGGCACAAAGGCAACTGTTCAGCACAGCAGCCTAACAGTTTCTAAAAATACCTATAGTCACTGTTATTTTAATAAAAATAAACTGCAGTAAATGTTAAAAGTCTCCTGTCAAGAGAAGACCAACATTTTCATATGAATAATTAAAAGATGAAGAAATCTTTTATTAATTGTAATATGTAAATCTGAACCTGAGCGATGTTCCTCTGATTCAGTTAAAAAGGCCTTGCATATTAAGTATCGTTATTGAATTTCGTGGTGAGCCACAGTGATATTCAAAATTTAAACGATAAAAACTCCTGGTCTAAATTGGCTTAGCTACCCGATTTTAAACCTAAAACATTTAAATCATAAGTGCTGTTTTGTTAAATGTTTATGGGAGGTAAAACAGATGGACAAAATCTGTTATTAACAGTCTTGTGTTGGTTAGAGAAAAGCTCCGGCCTCACGCGCTGTTTAATTTAGCACCTCAAGGGTCATAAAACCTTTGTCTGTTTGTGAGTTGCGATTTTGATGCAGAGAATCAGCGCTGATGAGCGCACAGAGATTAGACCATAGTGTAACTGACTGTCATTCCGCTATTTAAACACCAGAGGGAATTTTAGACGTTTCAAGTTGCCCTGTCTTCTGATTCCAGCTTGCATGAGTGCCATCTCTGGCCGTTTCAGATAAGGCTCTCGAATTACTAACCTCTATTTCTCTCTGTGATTTATTGAATTAGCTGTCTAAATTATCAATAATTATTTGCATTAACAGCTTTGCTCGTGCGAATATTATTTCAGCATTAGACAATTTTTGCCTGTTTTTGTTCACATTTACTTTGAATTTGGTTCAAACATGATTTGAATTAGAATTTAATTGTTTAATAGTGCAAATTAAGTGTCTCAGCCCAACCACTGATTAACCCATTTAGAAGGGAGCAAGCCATCTAGTGGCAGTAACCTGTTAAGTCAGTTCACAGCTTGCATCTCTCTGATCTCTTTCTTTTCGGTTCTGTTTTGAATTGCTTCATCTACTTTTACCCTTTCTGATTAATTTCATAATTATTAATGATACATTACTGTTATCGTTGGGTATTATAGGGCATTTATTCCGATTTTTCCAATTAATTCTTCTCACCTGCTTATTTTAAATTTAGATTTAAACCAGTTTTGAATTTTTAATTTGAATTAAGTTTTCTGCCCACCAGGTTAAGCCACAGAGAGTGAATACGCCCCTTTGTGGTGAAAACCAGCTTCTTCTTCTCCCGTGCTCATTCCTGTCTTTTGTTATTTATTTTATTATTATTATTATTATTTTTTTTTATTATTATTATTATTATTATTTTTTTTATTATTTTTTTTTCCTTTAATTTTTTTTTATTATTAATTTTTATTATTATTATTATTATTATTTTTTTTTTCATTTTAGTTTTATTCAACTTTTTATTTTATTTCATTCTATATAGCCCTTTTTGTTGTTTATCTTTCCTCTCTCTTTTTGCTTAGATTATTTTGATAATTACCATCATTATCATAAGCTTTTGTTTTTGTTTTATCATCATTAGGTAAAGCTGTTTACCTCTCATTTCTACATATATATTTACTCAGTTGATGATTAAACAAACCAAACCTTAATTCACTTTAAGTTTCCTTTGTTCATCCTTTGTGTATTTGATTGTAGAACTCCTTTGGTGATAGGACAGTCATCTCAGGTTTCCAGTGAGCAAGGGGGGCCAACCGGCGTTGCCAACACTGGCCGTGAGTGAAACTCGGTCCCTCTTATCTCTGTTCGTTTGCGCCACGCAGTGGAAGACATCAGCAATTTGGCACTCCAACGGTGATCAATCAGTCCAGCTGACACACGACGCAATCTCTGGGACCAGTACCTAAACCGGGGGCTAAATCGGGGCCCACTTTCTTTTCTAAAAGAGAGGGTTCTGGGGAACAGCCCAATTTTGTAGTGCTGTCTGGCGGTTGACATCTTGGTGTTGCCGGTTGTGTTAAAAGTCACAAGCTGTTTGAGAGGGCGCAACGTCAGAGTAACGGAGGGCCAGGGACACTGCGGTTGAGTGTTTGGGAGCGCCAGGGAGGCTGACCGTGCCGCTGGTTTCCACCAGGTGAACCAAAAGTGATAAAACCTATCCACTTATTATAAGGCGCAGAATATTAGATATTCCCCCTGATATTTATGTTAAGTGTTTGGTCCATTTTCTTCTGTAAGCCACACCCTTTTCCTAGGTCTCTTACTCCCCTAGCCGCACGTGCTGTAGGCCCCTAGCAGAAACTCTTGTGAAAAACAGCAGGCTTAATTTTTTTTTTATTCTCTACCTAACACTTCTAGCGTTCTTATTCATTCCATTTCATTGCAGACCAATTTATTTGGTGTTTTGTTTTCACGGTGCTCTTTCCTATCTTCACCTTTTTGCATGCTGTTGTGATTCTGTTTCTTGCAGTTCACCGAGAGACCCCAAGGAGAGCTAAGTAGTAGAGCGACAACCGAGCAGCCGGTGTCACCAGGTGACCCACGAGGCTATCCCCTGTCAAGTCTCTATTTTGGGCCGACCCTAATTGGACCCGCCTCCCTGTCTAACTGTCTGCATCAGTTAGCCAAAATTCTTAGAGACGGCATAGCCGTACGATAGCTCGTTAACCAGAGAACGAACTTGCATTGGCCTCTTTGTGTGTGTGTTGTGCTTCTCTTGTCCGCAGTGAGCCAAGATGTCGCGTGCATCCAGTCCCGCAGTCCCTTGGGATCAGCTAGCGACATGGCTGGAGACGATGACGACCTCCTTCCTGCCAAAGGACACCAGTGACCTGCAGCACTTGAGCCAGGGACAACTGGATACTGAGATGGACCAGCTGATGGCGAACGATCCGACGCAGAGTTACACCCACAAAGAACTCGCCAGGATCACAGGGACCCTAGCTCACCTCCTCATCGCCCAGGCAAGGATCAGCGAAAGGAGCAACCACGACTTGGAGCAGGAAGCCGCGGCTCTGAGACTTCGAGTGGAGGAAGCCCTACAGCATCAGGCCCACACCCAGAGTCGTCTAGATAAGCTACTTCTCGAGACC
>NW_020528730.1:0-29704 GCF_003368295.1 Carassius auratus
CTGGGGTGTACACCCAGGAAAAACAATGGCTGCCCTGTCTATCTTGCCCACATTCTCAAAGCCTCCTGCCCTCAGGTATGAAATCCTATCACTCAGCACAAATGGCTGGATTAGGTCAAATTCATTTGTAGATGGAGAGGAGAAAGAGGGCTGAGATATCTAGAAGGAACATGGGTAAGATGATCGTCCGCTGCCGATTTTATTAGAAGTTCCTGGAGGCCTCCACATAAGCCACTGTTTCTTTAAAAAGGAAAACAAAACTGCAGAATGGTTTCTGTAAGTCTCATGAATAATGAATAAAGGGTTTGCACAGCGAAGGAAAGGTTCATATCTGTGGAGTGCTTGTGTGTTTTTAGTGCCATGATAAATGAGTGTATCTTTCGCTGTATCCATGTACCGTTTGTGCCATCGTTCCAATCACTTTAAGTGCTCTGAGCTCTTCGAACGTTAGTAAGCTGCACAATTTGAAAACCGCTTACAATACTCTTCAGAAGTGTTGGGTTGGTAAGATTTTTTAATTTTTCTGATAAGTAGTATCTTACGCTTACTAAGGCATTTATTTTATCTGAAATGCATTTAAAAAGAATAATAGTGTGAAACATTATTACAACTGAAATGTTTTTGTTGTTGTTGTTGTTTTAATCTTTAACATTCTGAAAAGCTTTTTTTTTCTTTTACAAGATGTAATACAATTTCAGGTGTCCCCAGAACGTTTCCCCAAGAGGTGTCCCCAGATCATTTATTATACCATTTTGAAATTGCCTGTTTTGAGTGGAAGCCAAATCATGTTGTTTTTGAGCATCGATCTTTAAATGCAAGATTATTCAGAATATAGCACTATTTTTATAATACTTTTAATGGTTCTTTTGGATAATTTTTAAAGCTTAAAAACTCCAAAAAGAGTGACCAGGTCCTGTATATTATTCAGAATTTCTCCTTGTGTAATCCACAGAAGAAATAAGTCATTACAGTTTGTAACAACATGAAGGCAAGTAAACATTTTCATCTTTTGGTGAACTAATCATTTAAAACACGAAAAGAAGCAAGACACTGAGAGATACAGAGATAGAGAGTGAAAGAGAGAAAGAGAAAAAAACAACAAAACAAGCAGGGAACTGGTTAGTCTGAAAACATTCTCTTTGAACGTAAAGGTCCCAAAGTGGCGTGCGAAAGAAAAAGCAGAGGAATACAGAGAGAGGGAAATCCTGACCTGCTTCTATAAATCATCACGCTTTCAACGCCACTCTCTCTGAATACTGTCACCTAATATAACTAACTGTAGAATAGTTCAATCTCAGAAGGAAATGTGTTCATTTAACATATCTGACTGAATCGCACACTGAACAGTGAGAACCAGCTATTAAGTCATCCCTAGGCTACTTTGTCTTCATCATAGAAAATACACCTACAGCTCCAGGAGGGTCTAATCCACATTTAAACCTTGAGTGTGTGCAGCATGTACTGTATGGCTTTTCATGTCCCCCCCCCACCCCCTCCACCCCACCAAACCACACTACACACACACACATAATATAAGAATAATAGCACACATTTTTCTGTAACATGCTTACATCCAACAAATGTGGACAGGCAGTCCATTATATAATATATAAAAGACTACAGCTGACTTTGCAAGAGCAAGAGAAGGAGAAAGGTGGACTCCTGGCGTGTCCTCGGGCTCTAATTCTCTTCCACTGTGTTTGTTTCCTCACTTACTCTCTACAGTTTTGAATTCCTCTTTCCACTCCTTTTTTTTTTACAGTTCAGAAGGAATTAAGTGAATAATTTTTACTGTCCTTATTTTCCTTTTTTTCTCTTTCCCTTTACTCTTTTACTGATCTTCTCTGCTCTTTTAATTAAATACTTCTATGATACTCTCCCTTTTCACCATTTATGTTTCCTTACCTCTTCTACCCTAATTTATACAGTTTTTTTTCCCCATCTCTCCACTCCTCTTTTCAGAGTTGGCTTCCTCTCCTTCACCGTCATTAACACTCCTCTTCTTTTTTGTTTCATCTTCTCTTCTTTTCCACTGTTTTGTTTCCTCCTCTCCTCTCCTCTCCTCTCCTCTATATATTGTTTCCTTTTTTCAACCTTGCGCTACCAGTTCTGCAGAAAAAGAAGGGAAGCAGAAGGAAAGGTGAGTGTGACGGAGAGCTCTACAGAGGTGTAAAAGTGGAAGTTTGCTGATGATTCTTTCATTGTTATTGTTCAGCATTTTTTTAATGAGTCAACTGCCTCTCTCTGCCACATAAAGGCCTGATTTGAATGTGGCATCCCATTATCATGTAAAAGAGCCCGGCTTCATCTTTGAGCTGCTGACTGACAGCTGATATCATCTGAGTAATTGCACTGGAGACACACACTCACTCACAGTTTGGAGGAGCTCACAGAGGGAGCAGGGGATGAGAGATTTGGAATTTTCTGGAGCTGGTGTGAGTTAAGTTATGGAGGGGGCGGTGAATCTTCTCTTCAGCCGGCTCCACCATGAAGAGTCTTCTGGGAGGAGAGCTGTGTTTTGTGCACTTGTTAGACTGTGTTTTAAGACTATTACACAACACTGTGCAAGACCCTGCACACACACATACACACACATACACTAGGTGGGCGGTAGAAAAGAAAGGCTAAGCGGGACAGCAGAAAGGTTACATGTGGGTGAGCCAGGAGAGGAGGAAAGAAACTGCAGACACTGAAACCAACAGAGCGCAACGTAAAGAGTTCAGGGCGCTACTTTAAAATTGAGGAGCTGGACAAGCTTTAAAGATCAACAAAAGTCCAGCTACTCTATTGAAAAAGAAAACAACAAAACTACTAAAAAGTAGCAAATTATACTAAAGCTCTTTTCAGGAACAACAATATATTTTTAAATAGAACTATATAAAATTACATATGTTAATTATATGATAATTTTGAAAACATTAAAAAACATTGTTTAATCAATCTTATACAGTAAAAAACAGTAATATTGTGAATTATTATTATTACAATTTCAAATAACTGTTAAAATGTCATTTATTCCAGTGATGTCAAAGCTGAAGTCACAGCATCATTACATCAGTTGTTTAATGTCACGTGATCCTTCAGAAATCATTCTAATATGCTGATCTGCCCAAGAAGCAATTTCTTCTTATTATCAATATTGAAAACTGTTGTGCTGCTTAATATTCTGCAGAAAATATTAGATTCCTTGATGATAGTAAGTTCAAAGAAAATAAATTATTTTAAACAGTTTTTTTTACTAAAAAGCAGAAGTCAAATTTAATGTGTCCTTGCAGACCTTTCTACATTATTTTGTAAAATCACTGTATATTACTTTCTATATTATTGAAAAAGCCCTAAAATGATGCGATATCTGTCCGCCTCAGGGATTGAACGAATCTTTGAATCATTTTAACTGATTGAACTTAAATGAATCACCTGAGCAAACAGTTCACTAAAATAATTATATTTTCCAATGTGTGCACGCATGCCTGTTTAATTACAATCAGTTTACTCAACTGTAAATAGCAATATAAAACTATATTAACACTATAGTACTAATTGCTGGAAAATACATTCCAAAATCGCATTCCAAATCATCCACCTCTCTCTTCTTCTCTGTGATTATCTTCTCTCTTTCCTCCTCTAACCTCCTTCCTTTTTTTTTCTTCTGTGGCTTTGGAGATAAACAGTGGCAGCATGTGACATAGTGTATACATTAACCCCAATCTCCAGGCCACCCCAGGAGAGACGGCTGAAAGTATGAGAGATGGAGAAAGAGAGGGAGCCGTGTAGAAAATGTCCAATGATTGGCTGCCCCTGAGGGTCCATGTGCACCTGTAGGTACATTTTCAATGCTTCTGTGACTTTGATGTTTCTCCTCATAGCCCAGGTGCTGGGTTGAACGCAGGAAGAGGAGGAGCAAAGAGGAAATCCTCGATGAAAAAAAAAGGACTGCAGTGTTGTTACAATCCCACTCCACTACGAAAGGACATTTGGCATCTGAGCTGTCACTCACTACTACTGTAAACATCTTCAATGGAGGTTTGAAGTCGACCCTAGTATTGAAAGTCGCCTAATGTCTCAATCAGAGTTAGTCTCTGTTTCATTGGGTGAAAATAGCTGTTTACAGATAAAAGGTTTTGCATAGCTCATCAGCCATTAAAGGGATAGTTCACCCAAAAATGAAAATGCGATGTCGTTCTACTTACCCCAGGCCTCCAAGATGCAGGTGACTTTGTTTGCAGTCTGTCAGTCATATAATGTAAGTGTATGGGAATCACGGCTTTGAGGGTCAAAAAAACATACACAAACAAAACCCAAATTAAACCCTACGGCTTGTGACGATACATTGCTTTGTAAACACACAAAGCGATTGGTCTGTTCAAGAAACAACAGTATTTATATGTTTTTTTTGACTCTCAAAGCCGTTATTCCCATTAACATCCATTGTAAATCTGACATACTGCAACGGTTTGAATTAAAATCTTTATTTGTGTTCTACTGAAGAAACAAAGTCCTACATCTTAGATGCTCTGGGGTAAGCAGATAAACCAAAAAAATTTGGGTGAACAATCCCTTGAAGGTGACACATTTAAATAAGACTGCAACTGCGATGTACCTTGCCATCTCAGATGCTGCTGTGGTCACAATTGCTATAACCTTAACAATATGTCCATATTTCTTCTCTCCCCTTTATTCATAGACTACTATCCGTAATATGAAATTAAAAGGTGATTATTAAATAATTAATGCACCCAACCTGTATGATTTTCTTCTTTGGTGTTCATCAAATTAAATAAATACAAATTACAACAGATAAATAAATAATTGATAATTAAAAATAAAACAAATAAAGACATGAAATAAATACTTAAATACAAAAATTGTAACGAGCAAGTTACCGCGTTATTATCGTTATTAATTGATTAATGCTGATAATTATTTTATTGCACGTTATATTTATTCACGCCATCATGCAGCACATATCAGAAGATCTGCATTCTGGCACGGTTAGCGCTCACACTCACTGGTCTATATATAACATGAACTGTGCTCTTGCCCACCTCTTCCAACCGAGCCAGGGACTGCTAAATGAAGTGATCACTCTAGTCAAATTGAACCAGGCCTTTAGGGGTTAAGATTTTGCTTAGTGTAAGCACATCCTAATTATTCTCCTGTTCCAGCACACACAAGTCTCTAACCCGCACATCATGTGTTGTCCCGCACCACACTCTGCTGTGATGGGTCCCACGAACAATGCCAGTCTCTAACAGGAAGTATGTCTGTTATAATGTTATTATCGAGGCTCTGGATTTACAAGAAATATTTTAACTGCTACTATGTAAAAAGGACATTATTTGTTTAATCATTTTTGTTTCATATAGCACTACTTTCAAATGAAAAAGTGCTCAATACACTACTTTTGAATGCATAATTAGTTTTGTGCATAACAATGCGATTAATTGTGATTAATCGCAAAAAATCATGCAATTAATCGCGATTAAAAATAAATAAATCGTAGCCCAGCACTAGTAAAAACAAACAAAATAAAAATACATACAAAAATAAACACAAATACATCAAATAAATATATACAGCAAACAAATTACTACATAAAAACAAACCAATAAAAAATAAGACGTATATAAATAAATAAATACAAACAAATAAATTCTGCTAATCAGTCATCAAGTTTGAAGTAAAATAAGGTTGTGTAAGTGATGACAAAATGTTAATTTTTGGGTGAACTATCCCTTTAAGAGCTCTTCTAGTTTTTTCAAAGATAAACCATGTTTACTGTTTCTCCTCCTCTCTACCTCTCCTCTGCGACACTCAGATAGCCGTGAAATCAACTCATGTGGATTAAGATGATGCAGCCACATGTTTTTTCATAGCAGAGAGGATATTAGCCAGCACTCCAAATTTACTGCAATGAGAAAGATGGCGGTCCTTTAAAACCTCATCACTGTATATCAACTTTACTCTGGGCTTGAGCTGGTGTGCGTTCCACTGCACCGTGAAGGACACTGAGGGCAAAGTCATTCATTGAAATCTCACGCCTGTGTGCCCGCTCAGTGATGTCGATTCAATCACGCCTGGCCATTAAATTGATCTTTATGTGTGATCAGTCTTGCGTGGGTCAGACAGAACAGTCCATCAAGTCCCTGGTAATTCTCACCATAATGGCTTCGCACCAACAAATGAAAAGATCAGTCCCTGTGTGTTTATATCAAACATTTACAGTGCTTGGAAATCACCTTCATGCCATTCAATTGATCTGACTAACGAGGTTTATCTGCTACAAATAACCTTAAAGTAATTCCCTTCTTAGCCTGGGTGGAAGTCAGAGTTTCTGATTCAGTGAATATTGATGTGTACCTCTGGCCATCACTGACATATGCGGGCAACATGGCCGCTGATCCACAATAATGCCAGGCTTCATCCATGTTGTGAAAGAACTAGGCACGGGAACGGAGACAAAGTCAGTGTTTTCAAGTTATCCTGGTTTTTACTCATTCTGCATAAGATCAATGATAATGCACTGATTTACAGTCCCCCCCCCCCCGGATTTACAGTATAATATATATATATATATATATATATATATATATATATTATATATTATATATATAATATATATATATATATATATATATTATTATTATTTTTTTTTTATGAAAAATGCATCACATCACATTTTATGACTTAAAAAAAAAAAACGATATCATAAGGAAAAGAAAAATAATTAAACAGAAAATAATATGATTCAGGCCAAATTAATTTCCCCATATATTTTTATGTTTTGAAAAGGAAATTTATGTTTTTAAAGTAAAACAGTAATATTATGTAATGTTATCACAATTTTGAATATAATTTAAAAAGGATTTTATTCTTGTGTTCATTGCAGTCTTCCAGTGTCACATGATCCTTTAGAAGTCATTCTAATATGCTAATTTGGTGCACAAGAAACATTTTGTTTTATCATCAATGCTGAAAACAGTGATATATATATATATATATATTTTTTTTTTTTTTTCAAGATACTTTTGATTAATTAAAAAACTTTAACTTTTGATCAATTTAATTTATCCTTGCTGAATATAGTGTTTTTACAAAAAAATAAAAATAATAATAATATAATATTAATAATTAAATAGTAGTATGTGTATATATAAGAACTAGTGTACTGGAAAATGTTAATACTTTTTACTTCATGGTACACCATTTGACATTTTTTAGTCATTAATAATAATAATAATTAATTTTTTTCCAGAAAATGCCACAAATGTTTTCAAAAATGTATGAAGCCAACCAGCTTCCCACGTGTTTTAAACTAGATTTAGAAAAATTGTTATTCTGTTCATTTTTTTTTCAAACATCCTTATTTGTCCACTGACCCATAAATATTTCTCTCTTCTTTTATTCCATTCTCATCCTTTCATCTCAGTCCTCCGTGTTGATTTTGGTTTCTCTTATCTGTCTCTTCAGTTGTCTCCCTCCTCTGCTATTTAAGGCTACATCCTCTCTTTGGTAGCACAGGACATACACAAGCACATATCAGTTATTGGACCTTGTAGGTCTCCCTGGCTTTCCGGCTGGACTGTGGTGCATGCTGTCAGAAATGTGAGATGCACATTTTCCGTTGGAGTGCGAGTGAAGAGCCGGGTATAGAGGGCAGAAATGGTGGCAAGAGCTCCCAACAGCCCGTTAATTCGGCTGGGAATGAGGGAGGGAGAGACAGAAGGGAGAACGGCTGCATGTAATGGAATGCAGCTCTGGCAGTGCTGTCTGCTCACTGTGGGGCACCAGGACAGTATGATGCTTCTACAAAATGGATTTTCGAATCATGAGAGCCGTCAGCCTTTTCTTTTGTCCCCGCTTCTTATGTGCATTTTCACCCCCTCTCTCTCCAGTTTTTCCCCTCCCTTCATACTTGCCTCCATGTCTGTGACTGGCGGCAATGCAGGGCAGTCAACTGGAAAAATCCACTGACTGTTTCTGACAAAAATAGAGGGGGATGACAGAGAAAAGATAGATGGCAAAGAAATGAAAAAGTGAGAGAAACTGGATGGAGAGAAAGAGAATGGGAAACCACATCAATAGCAGGGAGAGGGATTTGAAAAGAAGTTTTAGAGGTCACTGGTTTTAAGCTGCAGGTGGTGACCAGCAGTCCTAGCTCATTTGGTGGCTTAGGCAAAATGGGACATGCTTAATGGAAAAATAAATACTTTTAAATAACTTCATAGTTCTTTTGTGCAACTGTAAGATGGGATAGTTCAGTTTAGTTTAATATCCAAAATAAACCAAACCCCATGTAATATTAAATAAATTGCTATGCAGTTATATATAACATATTCAAGTATTCATAATCAATACAAATTACAATAAAATAAAGTAATTAATAATAATAAAGCAATAAGAATATATAATTTGTGTGTGTATGTTGTGTATATATATATATTATATATATATATATATATTATATATTATATATAATACATGCAATATTATGATTAAATATTTTATATGTATTTTTTTATAATAATATTTAATAATAAAAAATAATAATAATAACAAAAATATTTTAATAATAATTTAATTTAATACTTTACAGGTTAAAGCAAATAATGATGACATCGCTACATGGGAACATGGGTTTCAATAGTTCTGTTATAGTTCCATAATAAATAAAACCTATTATTAAATAAATGTCTATGCATTTACTTGAAATATTTTTCAGTATTCATTATTTACAATAATATTCCTAAAAATATGTATGCATATTCAATAAATAAATAAAATTTATTATTATTATCATCATTATTATTATTAAATAATATATTTAATATTTATGTTTCTATATTTATTAAATACCATTTGGATTATTTTTAGGTTAAAGCAAAATGACCTGAAGGAGAAAATAACATTTTGGGAAAATCCCCTTGTTTCACAAATCTCCTGCACAGTGGCACCTGAGCGTGCTGCCATGTTGATGAGATCTGATAAAACGGCACCTTGGGTTCACTGCTCCTGCCAACTGCTGAATCAGCATCACACAGCACTTCCTCTTCATCTGCTCCATCAAAGATCAATTAATATTTGATAAGCCAGTACTCTTTTAGCCAAGATCATACTGGCCAAACCTCCCACCTTCAGTAATTACATGCATGGGATAAGGGTCTGAATCTGGTGAGTTGGAATCTGAATGAAATGGGATGAAAGTGGAGCAGGTTTAGGGTTTACGTAACATCCTCTAAAGAGGTTAAGGGGAAAAATTAATTTGTGCTGAAACTCCACACACAAAAGTGGCACGACTTCGCCCTTGACTGATCGTCAGCAAGGCAATTTTCTAAACATGTCATTTTGTACCGCCGCTTTCCCTTTCCTTCTCTCCCTGTCGCATTAGCCTTTGAGGCTCCACACTGTGAAGGTCGTCCTCCCTGCAGCTATGGATTACACAGGCGCGCAAACACAAGCAGAATTGGATACCGTCCTTATGGCGAGGTCTGCCTAATGCTGTCCACCTCCACCAAGGTGTTAATGTTAACAAAACTTGGGATTCACCCAAGACTATTAGAGTCAATGACATATGTGACCCTGGACCACATAATCTAAAGTCTTGAGTTGCTGGGCTATATTTGTAGCAACAGCCCAAAAATACACAGTATGGGTCAAAATTACAGAATGATGATATTTAGCATATTTCCTACCGCAAATATATCAAAACTTTATTTCCGGGGTCACATATATGTCCAGGTCCAGGGTCACATGTATGTGTGTCCGCAATAAAGATAAAGAGAGAGATAGAAAGATGGATAGAAAGAAAGAAAGAAAGAAAGAAAGAAAGAAAGAAAGAAAGAAAGAAAGAAGAAAGAAAGAAAGAAAGAAAGAAAGAAAAAAAGGAGTGTTGAGTCACTGATCCATGAATATGCTGCGCTTGCCAAATTCTACAACAATGTTTTTCGATTTTAGTCAGCCGCTCTGATTTTGGGAGAGTAAATTGACTTTATTGTGTTTTTTTGCACTGCATGGATGTCCTTATGTAAGTGTTCTGAAGTTACGTTTCTAAGTACATAGAGAGTGACAGAAAATTCAGCCCAAAATAGATGCATTGTGGGAGAACTCCACCATCAAGCACCAGAGAGCAGTATGACTCATGCCAACCCCATTCACGAGTAATATGGTCTCTCTCTCTCAGCTCCGGTCCGTATCGAAAAACACCCCTCAGAGCTGCAGCAGCACATCTCACATGTGCTTCACAATCTCCATTTTTTTCTTGCTACTCAAGTTCAAAGACACTTATCACCTTTCATCATTTCTCTATATATGAACAACAGGCAATTTGGGCCTCCAGGGAGAGAAGGCATGAAGGGTCTTGATTAAATGTTTATGACTCCTTAGAGTAAGCTAGCGGCAGTCCTCAACTGCGTTCTGTGATGAGCTGGAGGTGGACAGGGAAGGTTGGTCTAGCACAGGTTCTCTCTGCTGTCCACTGCCTGCTGTGACCTTAATTTGTTCTGTCTCGAGTCAGTACACTCACTGGGCAGCTGATGCACCTTCAGGGAACAAAAGAAGAGCTTAACGGAAGATAGCATCCTAGCAAGCTGACGTGTGTGTGTCCAAAGCAAAGAGAGAAGCCTAAGTAGAAATGACAGAAGAAGAAAAAACAGGGAATGAGGTTTGGGTGGAGGAGGAACAAAGCGGGATTCATTTCCCACAGCTTATCCGCTAATGAAGATATGTAGTGCTGTGATTATTGGGGTGCCACAAAGCTGAATCACTCCCATCGCCCAATATAGCAACACTTATGTGGAGATAGACAACAAAAAACACAGGAATGTGGCAGCTGGGACCTTATTTAGTGCCTCTATACTGATGCAGTAGTGTGTAATATGCTCTTTAATCCAATCCGGTGCCAGTGCAAAGATATTTTGTGCATAATTCTGTGAAAGGCCATGTATATGAGATCAGTGCTAGATGTTTTGTAGTAAGGATTGTGAATCCTCCAGTGGATCTTGCTGTTGTCTTCGCTCTGCAGGGGCTGCTGCTTCATTGCATTTGCTAAGCTAATTTTATGGAAATGGCCCACGTCTTTTTCCTCAAGCCGCTTTACTGTTTTTTTCATCACAGAGTTCTCAAAACATGTTTAAGCCACAGGCCGCATCTCAATAAGATCATGCAGGGGACCACAGTGCTGCTGTTTGAGCTGTCTATGGACCAGTGATGGAGGGTATATTAATATAGGGAGGGATATATTAACCCCTTACTAGTAACCCCCCTTTTTTGGCATGGAGACCGAAATTACATACCCAAAATAAAAAGGTTTCTGCTCATGATTCTTTCTGACTAGATACATAATCAACCATTGTTCACAAAGCTGACACTTTAAAGTTTACTGTTCAGGAATCAGAATCACTCAGACTGTTATGATAATAGAGATATATAAGCTCAAACATAAAACAAAAATAAAAATATAAAAAACATGTTTTAAATGTATTTAAAAAAATGTTGATGTAGGAAATGAGTTTGAAAACACAGTGTAGCTAAGGCCACAAGTCTTCCAAGACTTCATAAAAAAATTCATAATCGAATCTGTAAAACGGTGAATTTTATGAAATATTTTCTAAGGCCATGTCATGTGTGTTTTTAGAGAAGGCTAATCAGATTGATTTATGGCCCTTGTCATCCCTGTAAGATCTCACATGTAAACTCTCCTGTGTATTTTGTGTTTGTTTGGCTGTGAAAACTGCCCGATTAATCCCTATCTGTTATTCCATTGTTCTCACCAAACGAGTCTTTCACACCTCCGCCAGGTATGACACATTATCCGCATTATTCTTTTATCATTATTCTTTTGTTTTTATTCCACCTTTATTAACCTTGATTGTGGTTTTTCAGGCTTTACAAAGACACAAAGCAGCAATCTCACTTCAGTCTCTGTTTGCATTTAGCCCTTATTTATCAAAAGTCTTACTATAAAAATACAACAAAACATTTTCTTACGACCTTACGTGAATTATTGAGACAAAAATGCTTGATGAAGAAGAAAAGCACCTGCTATTAGTAGCATTGGTGCTAACGTTAGCATCAAGCTACATCTGACAATTTATGAAATTATTAGTACACTTTTACTCAAAACTCACTTTAAACCCCGATCGAGTGTTTATAATAACTTCCTTTAGCGATCAGGGGTGGAATTTGGTCGTTTACTGTTGTAAAAATATGTTATTTGTAGCCTTTTTCATCGCTGCACAAGTTAGCATTTCCGATGTACATTTTCGATTTTTTTTATAAAAACGCCCCAGATCTCAAGAAATTCTCATACCAAGCTTTACTATCGTAATCGCGGGTTTATTGTTCGGATATTTTGTGTGTACAGAGGTGTTTCAGTGTTGTTTTGGCCAGATAACTACCAGGAAGTGTGCAGGAAGCATGTGACACGATGGGGCGGTGTCCAGATATTACACTCTCAGATTGACTTTTGGGAAGGCCCAATCAGAGTCTGAGCCACACTGCACGAGCTGCCGGCACAGCAAACACATACACAGATCGCTGGGAGAGGCTGTTTATCATCTGATCGTGTAAATCCGTGGAAAATGAATAGAAATGACGATTCTGTCTGAAGAAATATGAAGTAAACATCAGTAAATATATCCATATATCTCCGCAGATATGCATCTTTGGTCTATAAATCCTTATTGACGCTGTTCAGTGAGCCTATGTGAACACAAATAAACCGCTTTTGACGTGACTGAATATGAGTGAGTGGTGAATTTCTATTCAAAATGTGGCATAATACGGATTTATTATTTTGCACTCCTGACATAAATCACTAAATATCTGTCACTGCAACAATGTTTTATCAAAATATTGGTCAAATATCGAAGCTAGAGTCTTTAAACTTTCAATTGATGCATAGTTTGTCCAGATGAAGTAAGACAGTGATGTTTAATGTGCTGTGAAAGTGAAACAATAATAAACTGGGGCCGTCAGCGATGTTCGCACGTAAAGGGGTTAAAAAGAAAGTGATTTATACTATTTTTGTACAGACAATCAAGTTCTTTTTTTGATTCATACTAATGTGCATCTATCTATTAAAAAAAAACTATCAAAAAAGACAGCACTGTAAAAAATGAGTTTTTTTCCTTAAATTAATAAAAATGCATAACTAATGAGGACAGTGTTATCAATGGAAGAAGTTATTTTTCATTAAGAAACTAGTGTTTATAATTCATGGATATACATACGCAAGGAAGCTGAAATATCCGACAGACTTCTTGGGAAGGTTTCGTTACTCATTGATGGACCCAGCTAGCCATGTAGGCCTGGTGCACCTAGCCTAATATCTGCAGAGGCATGTGCACAGAGCGTACACACACCAGAGTATTTACCTCATGGGCAGGGGCAGGTCTGAGCGCAGTCCCTTCATATCCTCTACCCTTTGCCATATCGCAAAATCAGGGAGGAGGGGAAGCAGAGAGGAGGTGCAGGTGTGCATACCATAAGCTCCTGACTGGCGCATCACTTTTTTTTCACCAAGGAAGCTAGCTACCTGCTAGCCAATGACTCTGTGGCACCCATTCAAACAGTGCTGTAAGATCCACATTCACACACAGACACGTTTTCCTTTAATCTCCCTCTAACACACACACACACAACTTTCAAGCAGGTCTGAGCCCAGCCTGCATAGCTGAAACTGCCTCCAAAGCCCATTAAAACTCTTTAGCCTCTTTTAATGATGGACTTACAATAAACATTCAGTAGTTTGGAGCCTGAATGAACATAAGGTGACATTTGGGCACATAACTCTAGACGGTCTAGAGGGTCAAGCTAGTCTCTGGGCCAAAGCAATCACACTAAAACAGTTTGTTCCCACAAGCTGTCAGACTGATCAACACCTTAAGGGTAAAAAAATAAAAATAACAAAAGATGTGCAAGAATTGAACTTTAGGCTGAATCTTCCTCCAGGATGTGTCTATGGGAGAACCCAGGACTTGTTGTTTTGTTTTAGACATAAACTACGATGCATTTATATGTAAAGATAATATGAAATTAAATTGATCATATTTACTTTCTTAATAAAAGTTTTATTGTGCCTCTGAAACAACTGTCCTTTCTGGTGTACGTAAATCTCACTTTTCCCTATCAAATAATTTACATTTTGTTGGGTAAAATAGTCCCATTTTGGTGACCATATATTTTATAAGTATATATTTTACACTTTACAAAACTGTATGCCATTAAATCTTAAATTATTTAAAAAAAAAAATACATTTTAACCATTCAAATCTTTTTGTTACTGTAAAAGTTGTACAACGGGAGGCAACATTATGGCCACATATCATAATGAATTGAAATGTAAGAATAACAAAGATCTGCATAAACACAAAAACACCAGCAGGGAGACACTAAATAGAAGCATTTTATTTTTTATATAAAATCCAACATAAAATGCAACTGCAACTTTTAAAATAAGATTTTTTTTTTTTTAATGTGGTAGTGCCCTATACTCTTAAATGGTAAGTTGATTCATATTTTTATCCTTTATGCTTTAGCTTTATAAATTTTATGTCAGTGCATCAATAAAATAGTTTTCCAAACTTACCATAAGTATACATACTGCCTTGTTAAAAATAATTATTTATATTTATACTTATATATTGTCCATAAATTGCGTTCTATTATATTTTTATTTGACAATATATTACATTAAATTTGTCTTTTAAAATAATATTTTCCACAAAATATTGTATGGTAACTAACAATTAGTGATTAACATTTTTAATAATCGAAAAAATATGTATAGTTCAAAAAGCAAGATTTTCCTGGATATTCTGCTTCTTTTATGCCCCAAGGAGGAAAGAAGAAAAAAACTCACATCACACATGTATCAGTTGAAATGAGAGTAAATACAGGCTGACAGGAGTGTCATTTTTGGATGAACTATCCTTAAGGCATATAGCAAGACACATTTATCCAGAGTGACTTACAAAAACTGCTTCAGTTTCCATGCATGAACCCATCCAGAAAGGGTATTAAGATACTCAATAGTCCTGTCAGTTGGCTTGGTTGAGAGATTTCTCCCTCTCTGCTGCAAGCTATCACATCTCTAGCTCTCCCTCATTTCCCCCTCCACGCTCCCAAGCATCAACCTTCCAGAATTTCAAGGAGAATTGATTTTGTTCCTCTTTTTTGAAACATTAACAATAGTGGGAAACAATGTAACACCAGCTGTAAACATCTACAGACCTTCTTTCCTTGAACGGCAAAAACTGTATTTAATCTCCTCAGACTCACACATACACAGACACTTCTCCGTCCCTCAAAAAACCTGTAGATATAAGCTTCATAATTCATCCAGCAATCCAATGTGTCAGGGATTTGCACTCAAACTATTGATAAATGTGTTCTGTTTGTGGAAGGATGGATGTATTTATCATCCGCTCTGGTTGGCGTATTTCATAAACTGCCTTATTCAAAGGATGACCCCATCGCTGGTATTGTATAGTCAGGCTTTTATGATTTGTTTGCTCTCTGAGTCCTGTCTACACAACAAAATAAACCATAAAGCAAACAAGGAGGCTGTGTAACAAAGCCAGAATCCAGTCGACTTGTGCATCACAGCAAACACATATACCAGGAGCATGTTTTGTCAGTTATAGGACGGCTGGCCGTGTACTTCAAAGTGCAGCTCTACTAGACACCTGGCACTAACACGCACTATGCTTAAACCATTAGAGAATGTATTTGGGACAGCAATGAGGTGTAATGCATGTGTGTGTGCGTGTGTGTGGATGAAGATACAGTTGGGACAATTTCATTCAGTCTGCTGGGCCTCACAGCCAGTAATGCATTTCCGCCTCCCAGAGCTCCTGTTATAGGCAATTCATTAGTGTCTGTTACACCCACTATTGACAGTCTTCTAGCACCCAGCCAGTCTGTATGTCCGGCTAAGAGTGATGGCTGCATTTGACGGGGAGAGGGGGGAGGTGGACGGAGATGTAAGCGCTTGCATCGTGTGAAGCTCAAGTGCAGTTAACCTGCCATGGGGCGAAAAAATTAACTGACCTCCTACGATGCACACAGCTGACCTGTCTGGGAGAAAAACACACACATGCTGTTTTAGTGAGTTATGATTTCCCTTCCTCGTGGCTAATTTATTACATCATTCCCACATTTCTTCAAACGTTTCTTGACTCGTTCTGTCAGATATAGGATTTTCTTGATGGTATTGTGGGATGAAATCTCACCAGCTGAGACGAAAACAAAACCATTTGTGGAGAACATAAGGTTTGATTAGGTTATAAAACGGGAAGTGAATGTGCAGTGACTAACTAGCAGTTGCTCAGCCAAACCACTGGCAGGTGTTTAGCTTTAATGGGTGTGAAACTGCACATAAAATCAAACTAAAGTGTATCTGTATGAGGAGCAAAAAACAGCATGGAAAGAACAGTTTGACTTTCTCCAAAGTGAACAACATAGGTGTGACAAGCTCTGCATGTTTAGCATTACACAGTTTGGCTGTGTCATTTAACAAGTTCTGCAACTGCTACAAAAGACTGTGGAAGTGATAAATAAAACATTATCTAAAAATCTTAATTAAGTAAAACATAAAAAAAAAAAAAACTTAGCATACTCAGCAGAACATCCATGTAGTCAAAACTAATTAAAAATATCATAGTGCTTTAATTAAAGACTGGAGAAAGCTCTCCGTTAGCATTCCCATTCAATTCCATGACTGTTCTTGGTGGGCACATTCAGCCCAAAAGAACACAACACAAAAAGGCACTCAGAAGGGAAATTATGAAATTATGGAAGGGAAACAATGGCAGAAAAATGATGCTCTGACGACACAGATTATCTGAAGGCAATGCGAGAAGGCATACAGCAAAGACAATATCATTAACTAAATCCTAAACCTATAAAAAAATATTTTCAGTAATTGAAATAAAGCTTGAATTAAATACAAATTATATATTGCATGAAAATTTGCAAACATAATTTAGAAAATTTTAAATTATGTGTTGGCAACTAGCTGAAAACAAAAACAAAGATAAAGTTATATAGATTTTTATGTATAAAGACAATCACTAAATAAAATTACTAAAACTTTAAATTAAAAACAATAAAACTACAATACTATGTAAAGAATACTAAAGTAACACTGCACAATAAAGGGACAGTCTGCTGATACATACATGAATGGGAGAAATCATAACCCTTAATATTCCCAGCTCACAATTAAAAGGTCCCATTCTTTTGCCCACATAATGATGTAGTTACATTATTGGCCAGCAGGGGCAAACTCTCTAAACATCAAATCAGCCAAACTATGAACACCTGGCTGGCTAAAAGTCCAAAAAATATGCTATTAACCAGCAATACTTATTAGCTAGAAGCCATGTTGCTCAAAACTAAATAACCAAATCTGCTAGTGTTTTCTACAGTGCAGTACATCATGGTTAAGTAAAGTACACTTAAAGATGAGAGTCTAGATTAAATTAGGCTATAATATGCAGCATTCGGACTGGGCTTTAGGGGATAGATCTCATAAATGCTGTGTCATTCTCTTCTAGCCATGCAGAGGAGATGGAAAAAAAGGAAAAATGCTGAGCTTCTTAAACAAACACATTTTTTGTTTCACAACCTCAAGGGACAGGTGAGAGTTAAGGTTGACCGTAGCAAAAGAGAGGAAGAGACAGAGCAGGAAGACAGAAGATGAGGGGGGAGGGGATGTATGACAGATAACCAGGTAGACAGGAAGCGTGAGAGGACGCTGTATTATAAAGACAGATGTGCTTGCAACAAATATAAGGTCAGAAATGCAGAAAGACATAGAGGCAAGCCACACATCAGACGACCCTGGGCACTGTGCCTTAATGTCACAAAATATAACAGATCCCTCCAGGGGAAACAAATAAGGGACGACGTGTAAATACAGAGAAATATTCTCAGTCCTTCCTAGCTCAAACATGGCTATTAAAGGAATACTTCACCCAAAAAGGTAAATTTAGTAATATTTTTTTTTTTTTTTTTTACATTTTACTTCAAATTTCTACTATGTGTTTATTTTTTGAACATTTATGGGTACAGATAATTGTCAAACTCCAAAAATGACTAAATATACTATGAAATTCATTTTGATACCTTTTGTGAGAAACCTACCAAAATCTCAAATTACTTATAGAAATAAATATTTCCCTTACTGTCAAATCTCATTCACTTTTGAGAGTATTCAAATTTGGTTCGTGAAAGCATGTTGTGCCAGGTTTAATATTAGTAGATCCTATGTCAATCCATTTATCCCGAAAAAATTAAAATAGAATCTGACTTAATCGTTAAAAATTATCAGAAAAAAATAACAAAAATGATCTGCAAATAAAACATTTCCAAATTCAAGATTCCAAAATCGCCACCTATGGGATAACTGATGCTAACCAGAAATGGAAGATTTTACTAACATTTTGGAAACTTGTTTCCATTATTATTATTATTATTATATATTTTTTTACATAAACATATGTGGATGCAACCCAGCAAATGATGCTAAATCCTAAAAGTGTCTCGCAACTGATTGTGTTACATGAAGTTGAACAGATTTAAAAGAACTTGGAAAGCTGTGGTACGATGATTTTAGGTAAACAATGACTTAAATATTAGCCTTTTCCTCACATAAAGCTGCATTAATGAAGCTCAAACAACATATCATGGTGCTAGCAAACCCAAGGTCATGGGTTCGATTTCAAGGAAATTCAAAAGCTAAAAGTGCATACCTTAAGCCAAAGGCCTAAATGTAAATGTAAATAAAGCTACTGTACAGCTTCAGATAAATAGAGCACAAGAGACAAAGACTCTCATGAACCATATTGAGGGTGAGTAAATAATGACTAAAATTTCATTTTGGGGGGTCTATTCCTTTAAATGAATCGGCTCTGAGGGCTTATCTGTATGTGAGCTCAGACAGGTGTGCAGGTGTGCATGGAGAAAAGGGGGGTACGTTCTGACTGGCTGGCCACAATGGAAACTCCACACTGGCCAGGCGGCAGTGAATGCACATCACAGTGCTGTTGCTCAGGTTACTCACTACTCCTTTAGCAGCCAACCCCACTCTTTGTCTCAGTCCTACCAATGAAAACACTGGGGACCAGGCGGTGTGCCACGGCTCCACAGAGTCAATGTGTGTCTGTACATGTGCATTTATGGCAGTGTATGGTCTGTCATGTGGGGCTCAGCGGATCTCTGCTGTATATAATGCAGTACATTTATGTCCCATTATCAGGGTCAGCTGTATCTACACCACCACTAGGAACAAATGTCTCAACCTGCTCACTTTTCAAAAGCACACACACACAAAAAGATATAAGGCAATTCAAACCCATTTACAATTAAAACACTGACATCCAATCAGAATCCATCTGACTGTAAAGAGCTTGAGAATTTAAAGTGGCAGATTACATAACTGCAGTGTTCGCTTATACTAAACAGAACGTTATCATGCTTTGGTGTGGATGCTAATACAGTTATAATTTTTGATGTTTTGACGTTTTTGAATAGGTTTTTTAATATGAAAGAGCTGAAAGCAGGTGCAGGATAAAAAGGAGAAAGGGGATCTGGTCAAGGTCATTCAGAATATATTTAGAAAAAGGACTGTAAATGAGTCATAACACATACTCTGCTCCAAAAAGGAAGTTCATAAAAGGATTTTTTTGCATCACACTACAGATTTTATTATGTAGTGTGTTGTCTGCCGAAGTGTGTGACATCGTTTTTGTTTACTAGAGTGTAAAACAGTGCAGAGACATTGTGTCCTGAATACATCTGCAATCTAAAGGTCACCACAATAACAAAAAGTCTTTGTCTTAAAATACTTACAACAAATAAATTAGTAAAAAAAAAAAAAAGATACAGGTCTGCGTTATTGCAGAATTTATCATTTTGCTTTGCATGTAGCAATGCAGTTTTTTTAATCATATGCAGATGTGTCTTTAAACATGAGGTCAGAAGCACCAAAATCAAGTATTAATTTATAAATAGTCTGAACCTTATTTAAAAAGGTATATAGATGGAAATGTGGTAATGAACACAGATGCTTACAGAGTGCTTGAAAACATTCCTCTGTCAGACGTGACTGATTAGATTGGATAGATGCAGCTGTAATCAGATGGGTTAATGAAGCCATCGGTCCATCTCTCCAATCACAAACATCACTTCTGCCTCTTTTGATGGGAACGGAGCAGCACGTCTGTGCTTGTCTGGTTGTTTAATGAGACCAAATTCAAGTACTCCATCACAATTCTGCAAATAATTTGTTCACCCATGTCTTTAAAAATCTGACATAACAAAAATGGAATAACATGAGGATGAGTAAATCCTCAATATTTTCATTTTCAGTTGAATTATCCTTAAAAAGTTTTTAAAAAAAGAGGCATAAATGATTTTTATAAATACTCTGGTTTAACTTAACAGCACATATTGGACATATATAAAGCCTCCTATTCTGAGAACATTTCACAAGCCAGACCGTTCTGCATGCTAGAGATAGCAAAGACATATATTTAGCAAACGTGAGGCTGATTATGGTGCACAACCATATATTATAACTATAAATCCTTTCTGTCTGTAGTAATAATGGTATATGTGCGCGCGCACACACATATACATATAGAGCAGACAGATCACACATTACAATCCCTATAATCATTATTCCTGGCTCCCTGGAAAACATGCCCCGCGGAAAATGCCGGAGAGAAGTGTAGCAGCCCGGCTGTTAAATTAGCCCAGGCATGCGTTAAACAATGTGGCCTCAACTGGTGTTCCCTCACATAGCCTTACGCAACCAAACACACACAGTGACACTTTTACAGCACAGTAACACACAGGTATGTTACAGGTAAACTAAAAAAGACAAATCATCACGATCTAAAATACCTAAAGCTAAGACACACAATGACAACTGTCCAACAAAGTTGTATTTTTGAGTGCAAAGGCTATATTCACACAACCCCAGCAGGAATATGAGCTGGCTCAGATGCTGCAGCCTCTAGTCACCACACACACACACACACACACACACACACACACACACACACACACACACACACACACACACACACACACCCATATCTACAGCCTAGAGCAATGGAAGGAACTCTCCAGAAGCACCCAAAAGACTGTAAAAAATTCTAATGCTCAACATTAATAACCTGTCATGGTTGTTTATAGGTTTAATTCCAGAACTGAATTCAGAGCTTATGATATGTACAATTATAAATTCCCGAAGAAGATTTAAGGCTCGCAAATTCATAAATGCACAAGATATCAGTACCATTTTGGTTTTCTGTCAATATTAAAGATTATTTTTATTCACTGTATAGGTGTTTTTTGATATTTAATAATGCAAGCTCATTTTCTATATTTTTACATTTAGATTACCTTTGCCATCATCTAACAAACATTTGAAGTTAGCCTTTAAAAACAACAATAAACAGTGTTAAATGTATTGTAAGTTTCAGTAAATTTCCAAAATAATGTGATGTTGTGATGCCTAAACTCATTTGCAGCAAATTAACTTGTAAAATTAGTAATAAATTGTTTTGTGTGTTTTTAAAAAAATATATAATTTACTGTATTCATATGAATAAAAAAATATATATATATATGTATATATATGTATATATATATTGTAATCGGCCATAACATTAAAATAATTAGCAACATATCAGTACTTGCCAGAATTTCTACAGAAGTACATAATACACAATAAACAAAAGATCTGCACAAATAAAACAATGGGATAAGCCAACAAATCAACATACACCTGGTCGTTTTATCCTGTCATAACCTGCCATAAAGTACAACTACGGAAGTTCAACTTAGATCAACTTGATCTTAAATGTTTCTGTTTTCTTATTTGAGCATCAAAATCCCTCTGAGAATGGACAGCGGGAGTCTGACCAGGGGTGAAACAGCTTGTGCTGCTGAACACCCACTGTGACAACACTGACCTTCAGCGTCAGTCCAAATTCATCTTGAAGAAACCACTATGATTCACTACTTGCACATCAGGTCTACACAAGTTGAAAAGAATGCCAATAAGGAAGTTATGAGCTAGAGGCTGAATCAAAAAGTTGATGTTTAAAATCCAGTTTCAACTGAAGTGTCTTTGGTGCTGCACCACTTAACACAAAGCTTTGAAGAAGAAGCGAAGGAGAACTTACCCAAGATCATCCTAAAAGCCTCGCTCCTGTAATCAGGACAAGCTTTCATCGAATTCTAATCCAGGGGAACACAAGTTTGTCTTCGCACTCCTCTCTGCGTCTCTCTTCCAAACCAGAAGTGAGTCAAGCAGCCAACGCAGCGTGAGAGAGAGCATGTCTGTTGTCCATCCTGTATCTTGTGTGTCCACTCTCTCCAGGTGAATGAGCAGTATTCTGAGGGGAGGGATCTGCAGGTCTTCTGCCGTCTTCTCTCAGGTGAGTCAGAGGGCAATGTGGGGGAGGGTCCCGAGAACGGGGTTGGGAGGGGGTCAGAAATGCCAGAGCACTGGTCAGTGAATGAGCCGAAATCCCTGTAGGTATACTGGGATGCACCGTGCTTCTCTACAGCAGACAGAAGATGAACAGTTTCCCTTCAACAGAAACATTTCTCAGATACCATGAAGAAATGCATCAGTAGCACAGTCAAGCCGGTGTCTGTGCAGCGCTCTCTCTCTCTCTCTCTCTCTCTCTCTCTTTTCTCTCTATCTCCCTCTCTCCCCGCTTCTTGTTTTTGGGGTTGGTTATAACCTAAAGGCACCTTCCCTGTCTGCGCTCTGATTGGTGGCAGTCCCAACCAATTGGAGAGGCAGCAGCCGCTTGTCATCCTGCAGAGTGGAAAGCATGGAAGCATTGCCCCACTCTCTCTCTCTCTCTCTCTCTCTCTCTCTCTCTCTCTCTCAATTTTTCCCTCCATCTCCTTCACTCTCATAATTGGTCTGTTTATGGCAGTTGCGATAGTGGTGGTCACTTGCGACCCCTGTGACGGTGAACTGGTAAGGGGATAAACTTCCTCCCTGCACCTCCCTGAAGCTCTCCTTTAAGTCTTTCTGTTGCAGGAAATATTTGTTACTAAAGCTTTTCTCAATAGTTTGGGGAGATTTGAGAAAAAAAGTATGCGCGTTCGGAAGAGATGGAACCGAGAGCGACAGAGCGAAAGAATCAGAAGGCGGAGGAGGAGGGGGAGATTAAACTAAATTCAAACTGACAGAGGGATGAGGAGACATGGAGTGACACTGAGAAAAGACTGGAAGGAAGAATAAGAGAGACAGAGAAATTAACAAAGAGAGAGAGACCAACATGTCTTATTAAGCACAACTGGGCCAATTTCAAAACGTGTCATTGTCGGGTTAAAATGCACCTCATAAAGAATTCAAAATTGAACATCTTCGGCATGTAAGCGATTCGGCTTGCCTCAGACAACAACAGAGCTTATGGCAGCCTTTCCAATGGAGGAAAGCCATGCTGCAGGGGTGAATCGAACATTTAAAAAAAGGCTATAGAAGAAAGGAGGCATCAAAAAGAATTCTCTAAAGCCATTTACTGGCACACACACTTTGCATGCTTGAGCTAGGGGCCAGAAAAAATTCTATCTTTTATTTTGTCTTCCTGTTTGTTAATTTTCCCTCCTCCCTCTCTCTCTCTCTCTCTCTCTCTCTCCTCTGTTGTCTCTGGCTTGTGCAGTAAGTCAGCGAGTGGGGATGTGAATACTAAGGAGGCTGGCTGACACTCTTGAAAGTGCGCACTGCACAGAGACAGACACAGAAAATAAAGGAGGGTGGGGGAAATTGGACATATAAGCTCCATTATTATAAAACTACAGGTGCATTACACACAGACTCGCACAAATGCCGTCATCTGATCCCAGAGGGCACTCATACACACTATTAGACCAGCAGCTGAACAAACAGCTCATAATGAGGATGGACTCGTGTGTGTGCCCTGATACACCAATGGGTAAACACAATGATACAGGTAAGGACTTCATACTGATCTTTACTGATTAACTGCTCATTACTGGAGCTTTGCTTAATCATTCACTTTGTAAAGGTCAAGAGGAAATGGAATTTATTTTCTGCAAAGGCATTCTAGGAAATTAAGTGTTCTTATAAGACATTTAAACTTTTTTTTTCAACATGGATATCATGCCAAATTTGTTCCCACAACTTTCCATTTCCAATTAAAAACTTAATTCATACGGATTATATTAATTTCTTGTAAATACCTATTTAAACTACAATGGAATTAAAAATGAAATGGATTTTCCATTAGCCTTCTTAACCAGCAAACCTCTGTCAGTCAACCAGTAATTTTTGCTAGTACACAACATAACGATGGAAACCAGCATAAATAATAGAATTTTTAGGGATAGTCGACATAATAAGTCAATAATTATGTCATGGCTGATAACCAAAAACTGGCCCTACGGTATATATACTGTACAAATTATACACATCAAACTCAAAATAATTTTAAATGCTAAACTTAGGAATCAGAGGATTAAAAAATGTAAAGTACAAATAGTGTACTGTACGGTGAATGTGATTCGGTCAAGATTCCATTACTTATAGGCCTAATATAAAAGCAATTGTTATAATACTTTTTGTGTACATTAATTCCTTTGTTTAACTCTTCTATCTGCTTATTAGACAGACTTCTATCTGTATTAGACAGAACTGTTATTGATGACGAACAAGAGAGAGAGTGTGAGCACTGTGTGCGCTCATGTGCTGCCGCTCTCAGCGCTGTCAAAATAAAAGTCTCGAGCACATCAGCCAAGCAGAAAAACTTATCGGCAATGCCGATAGTTGAAAAATGCCAAATATCACCCTGGGCGATATATCGGTCAACCACTATTTGAGACTTCAGTCTTTGCAGTAGTCTTAGCGATATGGTCATTTTTCACATCGTCATATCGTCAGCCCATGAAATCGACAATCCACGATATTTTGTGCATGGGAGGGGCAAGAGAGAGACTGTTTGTTCTTGTCATAGCATAACTATTTAGTATTTTAAACCACGCAGGTGCGAGAGAGATAGCCTACAGAATCATCAATAATAAAAAAAATATATTTTCAAATATACTGATAAACTAACGGTTGATATAAAAATACTGTATTTAAAACAGTTAGTATATATATAGTTTAAATATAAGGTATTCAAAATGGGTAAAGTTCATATATTTGGAGTAAAGTTCAACTGAACTGATGCATCAGTCATACAGCGCTCCGGACCATGCACCCCATAATGAGCCCGACGCACCACCACAGAGACAAGAATGAGATGCATTCTAACATAACTGTGGCATTAAACTCAGCTAGTGAGGGAAAATTTCAAATATTGCACATATATAGGTCATTCAGATTAACTTGTTAAAGTGCAATGAAAAACCTTATATATGCATACAATTTACATCTGTTTGTGGATGGAGACTCCTTCATCGGCTACAGGCTCTAGCTTGTGTGTGTGTGTGTGTGTGTGAATGCGGTGCTGAAGTGAAATAGATGGGCAGTTTGATAAATCAATAAAAATAAAAATAATAATAATAATTCTTATTATAATTTAAAACATTAATATGGGAATGAGCCAAATATCGTCGTGACTATCGACAGACACATCTGCTATTGTCGATTTCTCGGACTATGTCAATACACGATACTATCGTCTATCGGCACAACCCTACTTTGCAACTTTACAGATCTTCTTTATGCACCAAGAGCTTGTAATGCTCCAAAGACAAAGGATTTTTTTAAGTGCATCATATGACCCCTTAACGGTGTTATTAAATCATTAATATTATTTTATATTATTAGGATACAATTTAAATGAGCATTGCATGATGCCAAAAAGTAATTTAAATGTAAAATATTGAAGAAATTAAAATGCGCAATCAAATGTTGACTGGTCAAATAAACCAGCATAAAAATTCACTCATCTAACCTGGGCTGCATTTCCCCAAAAGCATTGTGAGTCTAAGTTGATCGTAGAGACCATTAATGGCAATGGCTTACGATCTAAATATGCTTACAATTCTTTTGGAAAACACAGCCCTTTTCTTTTCACTGAGGCCATCTGAGCCTGTGAAAGTCAAAGCACTGATAAACAGGTTGATTGGACAGTGTGCCAGTGTGGCTATGCAGAACTCACACAGCAGTGTGACCATGTATATGTGTTTCATCAAAAGAGGGGCTAGGGTTACCTCATTAGTTGTGTTGGGATCAATAATTCAGAGCAGGGCCTTGTTGAGCTCAATGGTCCAAGCGCTAATGTGCTGTCTATCTGCTAGTGACTGAGACCCAGCAGGACTTTAATGGATGTCATGATGAGAGGGTGAAATCCAAGAATGGGGATCCTTTTTCACCCCTGGTCTGGGATGCACACACATGTGTGTGTGTAAGTCTAGGATGGGTATGGGTCACAGCACAAGGAGAATGGCTATCAATGAACAGGTGCGAAGAGGATTGAGCGTCAAGAAAAAGAGCTGAAGATGACTTCCACATTCCAAAACTGTCACTCAATTAGCTCTTTCTGTGTTTGACCTAGAAGTCATTAATGACTTTTTTTCACTGAAAGGGTTTATATATATATACAGACTTAACCACTTCAAACTTTAATATATATAAGCGGTTAAGTTGTAGCCAGGTTTGCGCGACCTGTATCTGATCTATTTTCATGACAGTCTAAACGACACAGATCTGATCTTTTCAAATGTGACCCAGGCCCACTTGGGTATGTGGTCCTGAATCCGATACGTATCCGATCTTTTGAAATGCAACCTCCGTCTGAACGGCCAGGCCACATGTATCCGACCTGTACGTCATTGATATGCTACAAACGTCATAATTCTGCATTGAAGTAGGCGGGAATGAGAAGATAAACAACAAACATGGCGGACGATGCTGCTGAGACCAGTCAATGGAAGGGAAGCGAGGTCACAGATTTAATTAATATTTAAAATTATTCATTTTTAATCTGTTATGGGCCGCCGGAGACATGTCTCTTCCCGTGAAAGAGTTAATCGAAGGCACTCACAAACATAGTCGAAGGTGGATCTGGTCATTCGAAAGTTACTGATGAATTCTGTATTAATGAAGCCACTCAGATCAGTATATTCCACCACTCCTGGCTGCGACTCCGCACCCACACGTTTCTCTGTGCCGACGTTGCTAACACTGCCTCCACAAAAAAACCATGGCAAAAACCTTGCTCTCCTCCTTCTTTTCAATGTTCTTCTTTAAAACGAGAAGATTGTAAGTTGTGCTGGCTCCGTTGGGGAAAATAACTTTAATATTGGCAAAAGAGTTCCGCTTTTTGACTACCACTGTTGGTTGACATCCACGTTTACGTTAGCTACTTCCGCAAACAACGAGTGACGTCGTTGACCGCTGAGTACTCTTCTGCGCATGCTGGTCACTTCTGGGTAATTTCACGTTCACACGGGAGACCACAAAAGGTCGCATTTAATTGGAAATGTGAACGGCCTTGCAAAAAAATTGAATTAAAAAAAATAAGCGGAATTGAGCATTAAGCCCTGCAGTGTGAACGTAGCCTAAATGTCACTAAGAAAAAGTGGGAGAAGCTACTGAATGTAATAATTTTCATACATAATTGTAACCCCCAGTATTTAATCTCTTAATAGAAGAAGGAAATGGTTAAAAACAACTTTATTTAATGTCTGGGTAATGGTTAAAATTTTTTTTAGTATAAAATGATATTGTTATCTGTACTAGAGTTGGACTATAACTCTATAAACCCACCTAATACAAGGGGGTGGTGGTGTATTATTGGCTCTTGAGAAGTTGAGGGAGGAAAAAAAAGATACCACCTCAATAGAGACATACTTTAAAGAAACTGAGCCCTTTGGAGAGTGCTGGAGTCCATCATGTTCAGAGGCCTTCAAGAGCATTGTCCACCACCTTTTGGACCTTTGTTTTGGCTCTTCAGCTGATGGAGATAAGGAAGTAACTTACTTGCAGTATGTACAGTAGAATGAATGCAAAGTGAACTACAAAAAGCTTACCAAATGGCAGAGGAGACCTCCTTGAACAAACAACATTATGACAAAAGAGTTGTGCAGCACAAATTGAGAGCGCAGCACAAACAGTGAAAGCTTGGGGAAGAGTACCTGTAAGCGCAACAAAAGTAGGAACTAGTCCCGGGAACTTATTTTTAATGCGTTATGTGAGTGTAGGGAGGAGGTTAACCCTAAGACTGTTCCACCTGCATTGCTGCCTGTTGAGGGGGGAAATCCCTGGAGGGTGGTAGTAATGAGGGAGGGTGACACTTCTCCTGTAGGGTTTTCAGATAAGCTAGCAAGTTTTCTTGCCAAGGAAGGGAAGTCAATGCAGGCCTGGTTTCTCCTACTGGTCGCAGTGCTGGTATTCCAGAGTCAATAATTAGAGCCGTGGGAGAACTGCAGAGAAACCACTAACAGTAGTGCATATAGAAGATTTACTTCTTTTTCTGGTTCTGTTCCTACTCCCCTAGGAGAAGAAACGATGGATGGACCAAGCTTGTATGATGATTGCAGAGTGCGAGTGCTCTAAGAGAGAGAAGAAAAGAAGAATTGTGGAGAGCTTAAAAGGGCCTGCTATTGATGTAGTAAAAGCGATAAGATGTTCTTGTCCTGATGCTAATGCTCAACAGTACATAGAAGCTTTAGAAAGTACATTTGGAACCTCGGAATCAAGCGAAGATTTGTATTTTGCTTGTATTGACCTAAGAGCAGAAATCCAGGATTTAAAAATCAAACTAGGTGTTGATTCTGTGAAGATTTCTCCTACTGTACTTCTCGGACACCAGCATCAAAGTCAAAGTCCATAAAGGAAAGTATTGAGAGCCAGCGATACACAGGCTCTAAAACAACAATTACAACAGTTGCAGCAACAGATAGGAGTACTGAATGTGAGCTATGACAGTAGATCAGCTCCAAAAGCGACCCAAACCTGTCTCTGCTCTGTCAAGGACCAGATCTTCCATTGATCGGGAAGATTATATCTGTTACCACTGTGGAGAGGAGGGACACATCACCACAAAATGTACAGCTATGGAAAACCTTTCTTTCGTTATTCAGAAACTTATTCGATCATTAAGGAAAGTTAAGAGTGGAAGGAATGATGCATCCAGAGACAGTCCTAAGTCTGGGACTCATGATTGTCATTCTGCAAATGTCTCAGAAACTAACCATCTTCAAAGGGACTGGTGGGCCCCCCTCTACTTTTTCAGTGAAGATCAACGGGCATCCATCCCTGCAAGGCACTGCTAGATAGCTGGTCTCAAGTAACAATTGTTTTTGACTCATGGTATTCAAAATACCTCTCTGATGGACCCCTTCAGCCTCTTTATGGGCTCTCTATTTGAGGACTGAGATCCTCAAGCTACCCATATAAGGAATACATTGTAATCGATGCCTCCTTTCCTGCAGTTTTCACTGGGATGGAAGAGACTATCTCCATTTTAGCTTTGGCATGCACTGAAGTTTCAGCAAGTCCCTTTAATAACTGGGACAAATGCTATTTTTTTTCAGCAGGTTAGCTGCCTTAAGTGGAGATCCACATACTTCTCAAGTATTGCATTCCTTCCAATCCAGTGCAATTACCCTGATGCACACTTAACTTCCACGTCAGAGAAAACCACCAACATTCCAGAGGCAAAGGTTAAATGGGATGGGCCCCATGCTTTTATTGTTC
>NW_020528731.1:0-27500 GCF_003368295.1 Carassius auratus
TCTGTTACACCCACTATTGACAGTCTTCTAGCACCCAGCCAGTCTGTATGTCCGGCTAAGAGTGATGGCTGCATTTGACGGGGAGAGGGGGAGGTGGACGGAGATGTAAGCGCTTGCATCGTGTGAAGCTCAAAGTGCAGTTAACCTGCCATGGGGCGAAAAAATTAACTGACCTCCTACGATGCACACAGCTGACCTGTCTGGGAGAAAAACACACACATGCTGTTTTAGTGAGTTATGATTTCCTTTCCTCGTGGCTAATTTATTACATCATTCCCACATTTCTTCAAACGTTTCTTGACTCGTTCTGTCAGATATAGGATTTTCTTGATGGTATTGTGGGATGAAATCTCACCAGCTGAGACGAAAACAAAACCATTTGTGGAGAACATAAGGTTTGATTAGGTTATAAACGGGAAGTGAATGTGCAGTGACTAACTAGCAGTTGCTCAGCCAAACCACTGGCAGGTGTTTAGCTTTAATGGGTGTGAAACTGCACATAAAATCAAACTAAAGTGTATCTGTATGAGGAGCAAAAAACAGCATGGAAAGAACAGTTTGACTTTCTCCAAAGTGAACAACATAGGTGTGACAAGCTCTGCATGTTTAGCATTACACAGTTTGGCTGTGTCATTTAACAAGTTCTGCAACTGCTACAAAAGACTGTGGAAGTGATAAATAAAACATTATCTAAAAATCTTAATTAAGTAAAACATAAAAAAAAAAAAACTTAGCATACTCAGCAGAACATCCATGTAGTCAAAACTAATTAAAAATATCATAGTGCTTTAATTAAAGACTGGAGAAAGCTCTCCGTTAGCATTCCCATTCAATTCCATGACTGTTCTTGGTGGGCACATTCAGCCCAAAAGAACACAACACAAAAAGGCACTCAGAAGGGAAATTATGAAATTATGGAAGGGAAACAATGGCAGAAAAATGATGCTCTGACGACACAGATTATCTGAAGGCAATGCGAGAAGGCATACAGCAAAGACAATATCATTAACTAAATCCTAAACCTATAAAAAAATATTTTCAGTAATTGAAATAAAGCTTGAATTAAATACAAATTATATATTGCATGAAAATTTGCAAACATAATTTAGAAATTTTTAAATTATGTGTTGGCAACTAGCTGAAAACAAAAACAAAGATAAAGTTATATAGATTTTTATGTATAAAGACAATCACTAAATAAAATTACTAAAACTTTAAATTAAAAACAATAAAACTACAATACTATGTAAAGAATACTAAAGTAACACTGCACAATAAAGGGACAGTCTGCTGATACATACATGAATGGGAGAAATCATAACCCTTAATATTCCCAGCTCAAATTAAAAGGTCCCATTCTTTTGCCCACATAATGATGTAGTTACATTATTGGCCAGCAGGGGCAAACTCTCTAAACATCAAATCAGCCAAACTATGAACACCTGGCTGGCTAAAAGTCCAAAAAATATGCTATTAACCAGCAATACTTATTAGCTAGAAGCCATGTTGCTCAAAACTAAATAACCAAATCTGCTAGTGTTTTCTACAGTGCAGTACATCATGGTTAAGTAAAGTACACTTAAAGATGAGAGTCTAGATTAAATTAGGCTATAATATGCAGCATTCGGACTGGGCTTTAGGGGATAGATCTCATAAATGCTGTGTCATTCTCTTCTAGCCATGCAGAGGAGATGGAAAAAAAGGAAAAATGCTGAGCTTCTTAAACAACACATTTTTTGTTTCACAACCTCAAGGGACAGGTGAGAGTTAAGGTTGACCGTAGCAAAAGAGAGGAAGAGACAGAGCAGGAAGACAGAAGATGAGGGGGGAGGGGATGTATGACAGATAACCAGGTAGACAGGAAGCGTGAGAGGACGCTGTATTATAAAGACAGATGTGCTTGCAACAAATATAAGGTCAGAAATGCAGAAAGACATAGAGGCAAGCCACACATCAGACGACCCTGGGCACTGTGCCTTAATGTCACAAAATATAACAGATCCCTCCAGGGGAAACAAATAAGGGACGACGTGTAAATACAGAGAAATATTCTCAGTCCTTCCTAGCTCAAACATGGCTATTAAAGGAATACTTCACCAAAAAGGTAAATTTAGTAATATTTTTTTTTTTTTTTTTTACATTTTACTTCAAATTTCTACTATGTGTTTTATTTTTGAACATTTATGGGTACAGATAATTGTCAAACTCCAAAAATGACTAAATATACTATGAAATTCATTTTGATACCTTTTGTGAGAAACCTACCAAAATCTCAAATTACTTATAGAAATAAATATTTCCCTTACTGTCAAATCTCATTCACTTTTGAGAGTATTCAAATTTGGTTCGTGAAAGCATGTTGTGCCAGGTTTAATATTAGTAGATCCTATGTCAATCCATTTCCCGAAAAAAATTAAAATAGAATCTGACTTAATCGTTAAAATTATCAGAAAAAAATAACAAAAATGATCTGCAAATAAAACATTTCCAAATTCAAGATTCCAAAATCGCCACCTATGGGATAACTGATGCTAACCAGAAATGGAAGATTTTACTAACATTTTGGAAACTTGTTTCCATTATTATTATTATTATTATATATTTTTTTACATAAACATATGTGGATGCAACCCAGCAAATGATGCTAAATCCTAAAAGTGTCTCGCAACTGATTGTGTTACATGAAGTTGAACAGATTTAAAAGAACTTGGAAAGCTGTGGTACGATGATTTTAGGTAAACAATGACTTAAATATTAGCCTTTTCCTCACATAAAGCTGCATTAATGAAGCTCAAACAACATATCATGGTGCTAGCAAACCCAAGGTCATGGGTTCGATTTCAAGGAAATTCAAAAGCTAAAAGTGCATACCTTAAGCCAAAGGCCTAAATGTAAATGTAAATAAAGCTACTGTACAGCTTCAGATAAATAGAGCACAAGAGACAAAGACTCTCATGAACCATATTGAGGGTGAGTAATAATGACTAAAATTTCATTTGGGGGGTCTATTCCTTTAAATGAATCGGCTCTGAGGGCTTATCTGTATGTGAGCTCAGACAGGTGTGCAGGTGTGCATGGAGAAAAGGGGGGTACGTTCTGACTGGCTGGCCACAATGGAAACTCCACACTGGCCAGGCGGCAGTGAATGCACATCACAGTGCTGTTGCTCAGGTTACTCACTACTCCTTTAGCAGCCAACCCCACTCTTTGTCTCAGTCCTACCAATGAAAACACTGGGGACCAGGCGGTGTGCCACGGCTCCACAGAGTCAATGTGTGTCTGTACATGTGCATTTATGGCAGTGTATGGTCTGTCATGTGGGGCTCAGCGGATCTCTGCTGTATATAATGCAGTACATTTATGTCCCATTATCAGGGTCAGCTGTATCTACACCACCACTAGGAACAAATGTCTCAACCTGCTCACTTTTCAAAAGCACACACACACAAAAAAGATATAAGGCAATTCAAACCCATTTACAATTAAAACACTGACATCCAATCAGAATCCATCTGACTGTAAAGAGCTTGAGAATTTAAAGTGGCAGATTACATAACTGCAGTGTTCGCTTATACTAAACAGAACGTTATCATGCTTTGGTGTGGATGCTAATACAGTTATAATTTTTGATGTTTTGACGTTTTTGAATAGGTTTTTAATATGAAAGAGCTGAAAGCAGGTGCAGGATAAAAAGGAGAAAGGGGATCTGGTCAAGGTCATTCAGAATATATTTAGAAAAAGGACTGTAAATGAGTCATAACACATACTCTGCTCCAAAAAGGAAGTTCATAAAAGGATTTTTTTGCATCACACTACAGATTTTATTATGTAGTGTGTTGTCTGCCGAAGTGTGTGACATCGTTTTTGTTTACTAGAGTGTAAAACAGTGCAGAGACATTGTGTCCTGAATACATCTGCAATCTAAAGGTCACCACAATAACAAAAAGTCTTTGTCTTAAAATACTTACAACAAATAAATTAGTAAAAAAAAAAAAAGATACAGGTCTGCGTTATTGCAGAATTTATCATTTTGCTTTGCATGTAGCAATGCAGTTTTTTTAATCATATGCAGATGTGTCTTTAAACATGAGGTCAGAAGCACCAAAATCAAGTATTAATTTATAAATAGTCTGAACCTTATTTAAAAAGGTATATAGATGGAAATGTGGTAATGAACACAGATGCTTACAGAGTGCTTGAAAACATTCCTCTGTCAGACGTGACTGATTAGATTGGATAGATGCAGCTGTAATCAGATGGGTTAATGAAGCCATCGGTCCATCTCTCCAATCACAAACATCACTTCTGCCTCTTTTGATGGGAACGGAGCAGCACGTCTGTGCTTGTCTGGTTGTTTAATGAGACCAAATTCAAGTACTCCATCACAATTCTGCAAATAATTTGTTCACCCATGTCTTTAAAAATCTGACATAACAAAAATGGAATAACATGAGGATGAGTAAATCCTCAATATTTTCATTTTCAGTTGAATTATCCTTAAAAAGTTTTTAAAAAAAGAGGCATAAATGATTTTATAAATACTCTGGTTTAACTTAACAGCACATATTGGACATATATAAAGCCTCCTATTCTGAGAACATTTCACAAGCCAGACCGTTCTGCATGCTAGAGATAGCAAAGACATATATTTAGCAAACGTGAGGCTGATTATGGTGCACAACCATATATTATAACTATAAATCCTTTCTGTCTGTAGTAATAATGGTATATGTGCGCGCGCACACACATATACATATAGAGCAGACAGATCACACATTACAATCCCTATAATCATTATTCCTGGCTCCCTGGAAAACATGCCCCGCGGAAAATGCCGGAGAGAAGTGTAGCAGCCCGGCTGTTAAATTAGCCCAGGCATGCGTTAAACAATGTGGCCTCAACTGGTGTTCCCTCACATAGCCTTACGCAACCAAACACACACAGTGACACTTTTACAGCACAGTAACACACAGGTATGTTACAGGTAAACTAAAAAAGACAAATCATCACGATCTAAAATACCTAAAGCTAAGACACACAATGACAACTGTCCAACAAAGTTGTATTTTTGAGTGCAAAGGCTATATTCACACAACCCCAGCAGGAATATGAGCTGGCTCAGATGCTGCAGCCTCTAGTCACCACACACACACACACACACACACACACACACAACACACAACACACACACACACACACACACACACACCCATATCTACAGCCTAGAGCAATGGAAGGAACTCTCCAGAAGCACCCAAAAGACTGTAAAAAATTCTAATGCTCAACATTAATAACCTGTCATGGTTGTTTATAGGTTTAATTCCAGAACTGAATTCAGAGCTTATGATATGTACAATTATAAATTCCCGAAGAAGATTTAAGGCTCGCAAATTCATAAATGCACAAGATATCAGTACCATTTTGGTTTTCTGTCAATATTAAAGATTATTTTTATTCACTGTATAGGTGTTTTTTTGATATTTAATAATGCAAGCTCATTTTCTATATTTTTACATTTAGATTACCTTTGCCATCATCTAACAAACATTTGAAGTTAGCCTTTAAAAACAACAATAAACAGTGTTAAATGTATTGTAAGTTTCAGTAAATTTCCAAAATAATGTGATGTTGTGATGCCTAAACTCATTTGCAGCAAATTAACTTGTAAAATTAGTAATAAATTGTTTTGTGTGTTTTTAAAAAAATATATAATTTACTGTATTCATATGAAAAAAAAAATATATATATATATGTATATATATGTATATATATTGTAATCGGCCATAACATTAAAATAATTAGCAACATATCAGTACTTGCCAGAATTTCTACAGAAGTACATAATACACAATAAACAAAAGATCTGCACAAATAAAACAATGGGATAAGCCAACAAATCAACATACACCTGGTCGTTTTATCCTGTCATAACCTGCCATAAAGTACAACTACGGAAGTTCAACTTAGATCAACTTGATCTTAAATGTTTCTGTTTTCTTATTTGAGCATCAAAATCCCTCTGAGAATGGACAGCGGGAGTCTGACCAGGGGTGAAACAGCTTGTGCTGCTGAACACCCACTGTGACAACACTGACCTTCAGCGTCAGTCCAAATTCATCTTGAAGAAACCACTATGATTCACTACTTGCACATCAGGTCTACACAAGTTGAAAAGAATGCCAATAAGGAAGTTATGAGCTAGAGGCTGAATCAAAAAGTTGATGTTTAAAATCCAGTTTCAACTGAAGTGTCTTTGGTGCTGCACCACTTAACACAAAGCTTTGAAGAAGAAGCGAAGGAGAACTTACCCAAGATCATCCTAAAAGCCTCGCTCCTGTAATCAGGACAAGCTTTCATCGAATTCTAATCCAGGGGAACACAAGTTTGTCTTCGCACTCCTCTCTGCGTCTCTCTTCCAAACCAGAAGTGAGTCAAGCAGCCAACGCAGCGTGAGAGAGAGCATGTCTGTTGTCCATCCTGTATCTTGTGTGTCCACTCTCTCCAGGTGAATGAGCAGTATTCTGAGGGGAGGATCTGCAGGTCTTCTGCCGTCTTCTCTCAGGTGAGTCAGAGGGCAATGTGGGGGAGGGTCCCGAGAACGGGGTTGGGAGGGGGGTCAGAAATGCCAGAGCACTGGTCAGTGAATGAGCCGAAATCCCTGTAGGTATACTGGGATGCACCGTGCTTCTCTACAGCAGACAGAAGATGAACAGTTTCCCTTCAACAGAAACATTTCTCAGATAACCATGAAGAAATGCATCAGTAGCACAGTCAAGCCGGTGTCTGTGCAGCGCTCTCTCTCTCTCTCTCTCTCTCTCTCTTTTCTCTCTATCTCCCTCTCTCCCCGCTTCTTGTTTTTGGGGTTGGTTATAACCTAAAGGCACCTTCCCTGTCTGCGCTCTGATTGGTGGCAGTCCCAACCAATTGGAGAGGCAGCAGCCGCTTGTCATCCTGCAGAGTGGAAAGCATGGAAGCATTGCCCCACTCTCTCTCTCTCTCTCTCTCTCTCTCTCTCTCTCTCTCAATTTTTCCCTTCCATCTCCTCACTCTCATATTGGTCTGTTTTATGGCATTGCGATAGTGGTGGTCCACTTGCGACCCCCTGTGACGGTGAACTGGTAAGGGGGATAAACTTCCTCCCTGCACCTCCTGAAGCTCTCTTTAGTCTTCTGTTGCAGGAAATATTTTGTTACTAAAGCTTTTCTCAATAGTTTGGGGAGATTTGAGAAAAAAAGTATGCGCGTCGGAAGAGATGGACCGAGAGCGACCAGGCGAAAGAAATCAGAAGGCGGAGGAGGAGGGGAGATTAAACTAAATTCAAACTGACAGAGGGATGAGGAGACATGGAGTGACACTGAGAAAAGACTGGAAGAAGAATAAGAGAGACAGAGAAATTAACAAAGAGAGAGAGACAACAGTGCTTATTAACGCAACTGGGCCAATTTCAAAACGTGTCATTGTCGGGTTAAAATGCACCTCATAAAGAATTCAAAATTGAACATCTTCGGCATGTAAGCGATTCGGCTTGCCTCAGACAACAACAGAGCTTATGGCAGCCTTTCCAATGGAGGAAAGCCATGCTGCAGGGGTGAATCGAACATTTAAAAAAAGGCTATAGAAGAAAGGAGGCATCAAAAAGAATTCTCTAAAGCCATTTACTGGCACACACACTTTGCATGCTTGAGCTAGGGGCCAGAAAAAATTCTATCTTTTATTTTGTCTTCCTGTTTGTTAATTTTCCCTCCTCCCTCTCTCTCTCTCTCTCTCTCTCTCTCCTCTGTTGTCTCTGGCTTGTGCAGTAAGTCAGCGAGTGGGGATGTGAATACTAAGGAGGCTGGCTGACACTCTTGAAAGTGCGCACTGCACAGAGACAGACACAGAAAATAAAGGAGGGTGGGGGAAATTGGACATATAAGCTCCATTATTATAAAACTACAGGTGCATTACACACAGACTCGCACAAATGCCGTCATCTGATCCCAGAGGGCACTCATACACACTATTAGACCAGCAGCTGAACAAACAGCTCATAATGAGGATGGACTCGTGTGTGTGCCCTGATACACCAATGGGTAAACACAATGATACAGGTAAGGACTTCATACTGATCTTTACTGATTAACTGCTCATTACTGGAGCTTTGCTTAATCATTCACTTTGTAAAGGTCAAGAGGAAATGGAATTTATTTTCTGCAAAGGCATTCTAGGAAATTAAGTGTTCTTATAAGACATTTAAACTTTTTTTTTCAAACATGGATATCATGCCAAATTTGTTCCCACAACTTTCCATTTCCAATTAAAAACTTAATTCATACGGATTATATTAATTTCTTGTAAATACCTATTTAAACTACAATGGAATTAAAAATGAAATGGATTTTCCATTAGCCTTCTTAACCAGCAAACCTCTGTCAGTCAACACAGTAATTTTTGCTAGTACACAACATAACGATGGAAACCAGCATAAATAATAGAATTTTTAGGGATAGTCGACATAATAAGTCAATAATTATGTCATGGGCTGATAACCAAAAACTGGCCCTACGGTATATATACTGTACAAATTATACACATCAAACTCAAATAATTTTAAATGCTAAACTTAGGAATCAGAGGATTAAAAATGTAAAGTACAAATAGTGTACTGTACGGTGAATGTGATTCGGTCAAGATTCCATTACTTATAGGCCTAATATAAAAGCAATTGTTATAATACTTTTTGTGTACATTAATTCCTTTGGTTAACTCTTCTATCTGCTTATTAGACAGACTTCTATCTGTATTAGACAGAACTGTTATTGATGACGAACAAGAGAGAGAGTGTGAGCACTGTGTGCGCTCATGTGCTGCCGCTCTCAGCGCTGTCAAAATAAAAGTCTCGAGCACATCAGCCAAGCAGAAAAACTTATCGGCAATGCCGATAGTTGAAAAATGCCAAATATCACCCTGGGCGATATATCGGTCAACCACTATTTGAGACTTCAGTCTTTGCAGTAGTCTTAGCGATATGGTCATTTTTCACATCGTCATATCGTCAGCCCATGAAATCGACAATCCACGATATTTTTGTGCATGGGAGGGGCAAGAGAGAGACTGTTTGTTCTTGTCATAGCATAACTATTTAGTATTTTAAACCACGCAGGTGCGAGAGAGATAGCCTACAGAATCATCAATAATAAAAAAAATATATTTTCAAATATACTGATAAACTAACGGTTGATATAAAAATACTGTATTTAAAACAGTTAGTATATATATAGTTTAAATATAAGGTATTCAAAATGGGTAAAGTTCATATATTTGGAGTAAAGTTCAACTGAACTGATGCATCAGTCATACAGCGCTCCGGACCATGCACCCCATAATGAGCCCGACGCACCACCACAGAGACAAGAATGAGATGCATTCTAACATAACTGTGGCATTAAACTCAGCTAGTGAGGGAAAATTTCAAATATTGCACATATATAGGTCATTCAGATTACTTGTTAAAGTGCAATGAAAAACCTTATATATGCATACAATTTACATCTGTTTGTGGATGGAGACTCCTTCATCGGCTACAGGCTCTAGCTTGTGTGTGTGTGTGTGTGTGTGAATGCGGTGCTGAAGTGAAATAGATGGGCAGTTTGATAAATCAATAAAAATAAAAATAATAATAATAATTCTTATTATAATTTAAAACATTAATATGGGAATGAGCCAAATATCGTCGTGACTATCGACAGACACATCTGCTATTGTCGATTTCTCGGACTATGTCAATACACGATACTATCGTCTATCGGCACAACCCTACTTTGCAACTTTACAGATCTTCTTTATGCACCAAGAGCTTGTAATGCTCCAAAGACAAAGGATTTTTTTAAGTGCATCATATGACCCCTTAACGGTGTTATTAAATCATTAATATTATTTTATATTATTAGGATACAATTTAAATGAGCATTGCATGATGCCAAAAAGTAATTTAAATGTAAAATATTGAAGAAATTAAAATGCGCAATCAAATGTTGACTGGTCAATAAACCAGCATAAAAATTCACTCATCTAACCTGGGCTGCATTTCCCAAAAGCATTGTGAGTCTAAGTTGATCGTAGAGACCATTAATGGCAATGGCTTACGATCTAAATATGCTTACAATTCTTTTGGAAAACACAGCCCTTTTCTTTTCACTGAGGCCATCTGAGCCTGTGAAAGTCAAAGCACTGATAAACAGGTTGATTGGACAGTGTGCCAGTGTGGCTATGCAGAACTCACACAGCAGTGTGACCATGTATATGTGTTTCATCAAAAGAGGGGCTAGGGTTACCTCATTAGTTGTGTTGGGATCAATAATTCAGAGCAGGGCCTTGTTGAGCTCAATGGTCCAAGCGCTAATGTGCTGTCTATCTGCTAGTGACTGAGACCCAGCAGGACTTTAATGGATGTCATGATGAGAGGGTGAAATCCAAGAATGGGGATCCTTTTTCACCCCTGGTCTGGGATGCACACACATGTGTGTGTGTAAGTCTAGGATGGGTATGGTCACAGCACAAGGAGAATGGCTATCAATGAACAGGTGCGAAGAGGATTGAGCGTCAAGAAAAAGAGCTGAAGATGACTTCCACATTCCAAAACTGTCACTCAATTAGCTCTTTCTGTGTTTGACCTAGAAGTCATTAATGACTTTTTTCACTGAAAGGGTTTTATATATATATACAGACTTAACCACTTCAAACTTTAATATATATAAGCGGTTAAGTTTGTAGCCAGGTTTGCGCGACCTGTATCTGATCTATTTTCATGACAGTCTAAACGACACAGATCTGATCTTTTCAAATGTGACCCAGGCCACTTGGGTATGTGGTCCTGAATCCGATACGTATCCGATCTTTTGAAATGCAACCTCCGTCTGAACGGCCAGGCCACATGTATCCGACCTGTACGTCATTGATATGCTACAAACGTCATAATTCTGCATTGAAGTAGGCGGGAATGAGAAGATAAACAACAAACATGGCGGACGATGCTGCTGAGACCAGTCAATGGAAGGGAAGCGAGGTCACAGATTTAATTAATATTTAAAATTATTCATTTTAATCTGTTATGGGCCGCCGGAGACATGTCTCTTCCCGTGAAAGAGTTAATCGAAGGCACTCACAAACATAGTCGAAGGTGGATCTGGTCATTCGAAAGTTACTGATGAATTCTGTATTAATGAAGCCACTCAGATCAGTATATTCCACCACTCCTGGCTGCGACTCCGCACCCACACGTTTCTCTGTGCCGACGTTGCTAACACTGCTCCACAAAAAAACCATGGCCAAAAACCTTGCTCTCCTCCTTCTTTTCAATGTTCTTCTTAAAACGAGAAGATTGTAATTGTGCTGGCTCCGTTGGGAAAATAACTTTAATATTGGCAAAAGAGTTCCGCTTTTGACTACACTGTTGTTGACATCCACGTTTACGTTAGCTACTTCCGCAAACAACGAGTGACGTCGTTGACCGCTGAGTACTCTTCTGCGCATGCTGGTCACTTCTGGGTAATTTCACGTTCACACGGGAGACCACAAAAGGTCGCATTTAATTGGAAATGTGAACGGCCTTGCAAAAAAATTGAATTAAAAAAAATAAGCGGAATTGAGCATTAAGCCCTGCAGTGTGAACGTAGCCTAAATGTCACTAAGAAAAGTGGGAGAAGCTACTGAATGTAATAATTTTCATACATAATTGTAACCCCCAGTATTTAATCTCTTAATAGAAGAAGGAAATGGTTAAAAACAACTTTATTTAATGTCTGGGTAATGGTAAAATTTTTTTTTAGTATAAAATGATATTGTTATCTGTACTAGAGTTGGACTATAACTCTATAAACCCACCTAATACAAGGGGGTGGTGGTGTATTATTGGCTCTTGAGAAGTTGAGGGAGGAAAAAAAGATACCACCTCAATAGAGACATACTTTAAAGAAACTGAGCCCTTTGGAGAGTGCTGGAGTCCATCATGTTCAGAGGCCTTCAAGAGCATTGTCCACCACCTTTTGGACCTTTGTTTTGGCTCTTCAGCTGATGGAGATAAGGAAGTAACTTACTTGCAGTATGTACAGTAGAATGAATGCAAAGTGAACTACAAAAAGCTTACCAAATGGCAGAGGAGACCTCCTTGAACAAACAACATTATGACAAAAGAGTTGTGCAGCACAAATTGAGAGCGCAGCACAAACAGTGAAAGCTTGGGGAAGAGTACCTGTAAGCGCAACAAAAGTAGGAACTAGTCCCGGGAACTTATTTTTAATGCGTTATGTGAGTGTAGGGAGGAGGTTAACCCTAAGACTGTTCCACCTGCATTGCTGCCTGTTGAGGGGGGAAATCCCTGGAGGGTGGTAGTAATGAGGGAGGGTGACACTTCTCCTGTAGGGTTTTCAGATAAGCTAGCAAGTTTTCTTGCCAAGGAAGGGAAGTCAATGCAGGCCTGGTTTCTCCTACTGGTCGCAGTGCTGGTATTCCAGAGTCAATAATTAGAGCCGTGGGAGAACTGCAGAGAAACCACTAACAGTAGTGCATATAGAAGATTTACTTCTTTTTCTGGTTCTGTTCCTACTCCCCTAGGAGAAGAAACGATGGATGGACCAAGCTTGTATGATGATTGCAGAGTGCGAGTGCTCTAAGAGAGAGAAGAAAAGAAGAATTGTGGAGAGCTTAAAAGGGCCTGCTATTGATGTAGTAAAAGCGATAAGATGTTCTTGTCCTGATGCTAATGCTCAACAGTACATAGAAGCTTTAGAAAGTACATTTGGAACCTCGGAATCAAGCGAAGATTTGTATTTTGCTTGTATTGACCTAAGAGCAGAAATCCAGGATTTAAAAATCAAACTAGGTGTTGATTCTGTGAAGATTTCTCCTACTGTACTTCTCGGACACCAGCATCAAAGTCAAAGTCCATAAAGGAAAGTATTGAGAGCCAGCGATACACAGGCTCTAAAACAACAATTACAACAGTTGCAGCAACAGATAGGAGTACTGAATGTGAGCTATGACAGTAGATCAGCTCCAAAAGCGACCCAAACCTGTCTCTGCTCTGTCAAGGACCAGATCTTCCATTGATCGGGAAGATTATATCTGTTACCACTGTGGAGAGGAGGGACACATCACCACAAAATGTACAGCTATGGAAAACCTTTCTTTCGTTATTCAGAAACTTATTCGATCATTAAGGAAAGTTAAGAGTGGAAGGAATGATGCATCCAGAGACAGTCCTAAGTCTGGGACTCATGATTGTCATTCTGCAAATGTCTCAGAAACTAACCATCTTTCAAAGGGACTGGTGGGCCCCCCCTCTACTTTTTCAGTGAAGATCAACGGGCATCCATCCCTGCAAGGCACTGCTAGATAGCTGGTCTCAAGTAACAATTGTTTTTGACTCATGGTATTCAAAATACCTCTCTGATGGACCCCTTCAGCCTCTTTATGGGCTCTCTATTTGAGGACTGAGATCCTCAAGCTACCCATATAAGGAATACATTGTAATCGATGCCTCCTTTCCTGCAGTTTTCACTGGGATGGAAGAGACTATCTCCATTTTAGCTTTGGCATGCACTGAAGTTTCAGCAAGTCCCTTTAATAACTGGGACAAATGCTATTTTTTTTCAGCAGGTTAGCTGCCTTAAGTGGAGATCCACATACTTCTCAAGTATTGCATTCCTTCCAATCCAGTGCAATTACCCTGATGCACACTTAACTTCCACGTCAGAGAAAACCACCAACATTCCAGAGGCAAAGGTTAAATGGGATGGGCCCCATGCTTTTATTGTTCCTCCAAGAGGTGAAGTATATGTGGATTGTACGATGGAGTATGAGGAACCTATGAAGAAGGATATATTTGTAGCTGAAACCACTTCAGATGATCAGTTATCTGAGGGGTTATTCATTCCTCCTGTGGTGCTGCCTTTCTCAGCTATAAACATGGATACTCTTTCTTTTAATTGATTTTCCTGTGCAGTTTGGGCTCTTGTTATTGGTGGTCTCATATCTTCAACCCTACCACTAGGAGGAGAAATTCTCAGACTGTCTCGAATTGACAACAGGTGATCTCTATGAAGAGTCCTCACCCATCCGGTTCCTGTTTGCGATCTCAGTTTGTATACAGGCAAGTTCTTTAACTTTTCTGTCACAATACAAGGCACAGGATTCCACCTGTCCTCTAATTTATGTTTTCCTGTTACAAGTAAGTTACTTCCTTATCTCCATCAGCTGAAGAGCCAAAGCAAGATCCAAAAGGTGGTGGACAATGCTCTTGAAGGCCTCTGAACATGATGGACTCCAGCGCTCTCCAAAGGGCTCAGTTTCCTTAAAGTACAAGTATGTCTCTATTGAGGTGGTATCTTTTTTCCCTTCCTCAACTTCTCAAGAGCCAATAATACACCACCTCCCCCTTGTATTAGGTGGGTTTATAGAGTTATAGTCCAATGAACACAAGGTAAACTCAAACTTGATTATAAAAGTTAAGTTTTCAACATGTAAATTACAATTGAACACTAGTACAAACTAAAGTTCTTAAAGGAACAGATAACTATCATTTTATTCTAAAGAAAAATAAAATCAGTACCCAAACATTAAATAAAGTGTTTAGCCACTCCCTTCTCCCATTAAGAGGTAAAATACTGGGGATTACACTATAAATTACTTGAGCCTCGGAGTGAGTAGACGAAACACAATGAATACAGTAATTTCAGGAGGTGGATACTGCTGTTTGGGATTGCAGTCGTGGCACGTGGCACACAGGAATGTTTATTAATAATATATAATATATATGTCTGTTCTGTGTATATTTATTATACATATATAAATACACACATACAGTATATATTTTTAAAATATTTACATGTATTTACATTTCTATATTTATATTCAAATATATTTAATATATAAAAGTAAAAGATTTCTGAAATGTATATATGTGCTTTTGTGTTGTACTGCTGTAATCCTGAATTAACAGCAGTCTGTTCTGACATTTCAACTAAATAATGAGTGCAAGTGACATAGCACTACCTTTTATGCACCACTTCATGAAACAATATTTTAAGATTGAGTAACTTACGTTTTAGTCGAGGTATATTTCCAGTTGAAGCGGCTGTTTTTGCTCAACAAATGGAAATTGTTCCAAGCGAAGCTATACAACGCTGCCGAATAATTCAGTGTTTCTAAACGAATCGGTCGAGTGATTGAACGATTCAATGATTCACTGATTGGGATCCGGAATAGCCTGAGGCTGGCACACTTAATTCATATAAAAATATGGCAGAAGTCGTGGAAGTATTATAGTGGCCTACAGGCGTAATTAAGAATCTGAAAAGAAAGAAGCTTCAAATTAATATTTTAAACCCCTAGCCTATAGATTTATGTTTTACTTTCCATAATCGGTGACCGACAGAGGAGCATCTTGGCGACAGGGATTTAAAACTTCACCAAGGCTCAAACTGACACAGGCAGAGACTGGATATTTTTGAACAGGTAGGGTACAGTACTGCTAACGTTTTAGGCTAACGTTATAATGAGAGAACTATTGTAAGAAATACAATTAAAATATATTTTTTTTATTTGTTATGGTTTCGCCGACGTTAAGTGTTAGCTATCTGTTCATCAAAACATTAAACATTATTTACCCCGTTTATATCTGCAAGGTGTTCATTACACATTTTCTCTCTGTGTTAACATCAGTAATTATGTTAGTTGAATGTCTGACTTGATCAGTCGAATATCGACAAGATTCGAAAATTCTGATTCGACTATGAAAATCCTTAGTTGGGTACACCCCTAACATTTACCATGGTCAAAATGCACAAAACTGTAATTCTCCATATTTTTAATTTGTATTGATTGTAACACTGTGCATTTTAATGATCCATTAAGCAGTTAACTAGATATGTTGGCAAAATGTTTTTGAAATCCTTTTTAACCTTTTTGGACACAGGTCCATATTAAACCATGCTAGGCCAAGAGTCAGAGTGTAAATCAAGTGCGGCTGTGTGAACCCTTTAATCTGTCTATACTATAGAAAGATTGTGTGTGAGAGAAAGGCTGGAGCACCTCTGCTTGCCACCAGTCAACCTTAAAAACTACTTCCAGAATAAACCTGCACTGCGACACACTCAGACTCAGAGGACAGGCCCTTGACTCCTGCTACACAGTCAATTTCATTGTTATAAAGCTCCTCACTGTGTAACCCCAACAGCAAATGCAAAAGCGCTTTGCTACCCTCTGCAGGTTAATAATTGCTATAACAATGACGGATTTACTTATTAATTATATAAATAATGTGTCTTCCATCAATTTATTCTGAATCAGAATAATGTAGATGCACCAACAATCCATCATATACATATCTACCATATTTTCATTTTATATATATATAGTCATATGATGCTAATGTTGCTCTGACATTTGAACATACAGTAGGGAATCATCCTTAAGGGGTTCAGCATACCTGGTATGTCATATTTTGTCATCCCTCTTAAAAAGTACCAATTACACAGAGAATTATGGTTTATTTAGAGAGCTATTTTTATAGAGCCTCGGGGAGTCACATCCCCATACATACACACTTCTGTAGCGCAGCAGCCTGGACCACCTCCAGACTGCAAACCAAGCCTTGCAAACTAAGCCTCTCAAGCAAGCACCAAGCCATCTCCCACAGGGCAAAGCAGGGACACAAACCTGGGACACAAACAAACCTGGATCTAGCATGCAAAATTAAACACAGCACAGGGCCAGGTTAGATGCAAAGACATCAAGAGCCAGAGAGAGAAATTGAGCTTTCCGTGGTGAGATTACTGCCCAGCTGCAGGGAAAGACTCCATGTGCTAGACTGGGCCAAAAACAGTTTAGGGACTCTGTGAAGGCTTCCCTGCCTGGCTGGAGGCCCGTGGATATATTGAAATATTGAGGTTCTATTTTTAATGTTTTTAATGAGAGACCGGAGCACAAGAAAACTAGATCTGGACTCTTGAGTTGGCCAGTCGAGCAGACATATATACAGTATATCTAGGCATAGGGTCAAAGCCCAGTAGTAAAAAACAGATCTTTCCGCATCATCAATTCTCAACATGCTACTAAGAACAGAACTAAATTCTGGAGGGGAAAAGGATGTATATAAACAGAGCAACAGTGTATAATGCATCATATCAAATGATAATCAACCGAATATTTTTAAGCGTGACAAAAATCAATTGATAACACAGTTAAATTTCATGGGCAAAAAGATCTAGTCAATGATTTAGCAAAGTACACTGACAAACAAAAAATTAGTGTACGATACACAGAAATGGTGTAGGATATTTTCCTCTCAAATGATACTGAGACAACTTGTGTATTCTTTAAATCACCATTCTAAAGTATTGCAAATCTGCACCAAAATCTGCAGCAGCTACAGTCATCATTATATCTCGCATTATGTCTCAGGTACATTTCATGCAGGGATTTCTGGGATGGCTTAATGGGGAATGTATTTCACAACCTATCTCTAAGATTTTCCTTCCTCTCTTTTCTTCCTGTTAAACTGATCATGACTTTTATGTATTGAGGGACCTGCAGCGTATGTGCCATGTGCTCTGAGAACATACCGATCATATCTACAGCAGTGTGTGTTTGCGGACGGGTGGTGAATTTAGAGACTGCGCTGAAAGGTCAAAGGGAAGTCCAGGGTCCAGCTCACCATATAAAAAATACCCTAGCCCTAGTAGGAAATAAAATGTATATTAATAAAGGTGTGTGTCTGACATAAAAAAAATATAATTGATCACATTGTGTCGATTCGTTCAAGTAACCGTTTATATATAGTCAGCATTGTCTCCAACATATATAAAATTGAATTTAGTTCGAAAAATGGAAAATGCCCAGTGAAAGCTTAAAGGGTTTTATTTTAATATTCATTAAATATGCGTGAGACCTTCACAGTTCCGCTTCAATGTCCTTGAAAAGCACAGAGCCAGCAGCCCCCGTATGAGTATCTGTTTGCATGACAGTGGATGATCACACTAAAATTAGACTATTGATCAAGAGTGGATCCATATCAGTTAGGTTCCTGTGCAACAAGAAGGATAGATTTCTAGAAAGCTGTTGGAGGGATGAGACATTTCCAACTGGATTGCCTGTGTGCTTTTTCAGCTGTGCGTATGAGAGGAATGTTGTAGTTGACTGTCACTCTCTCTCACACAGAGATGCTAATTTCACACCTTTGGCAGGAGACAGAGAACCTCCTAATATCATATCTACACCCATCTATCTCAGCAAATATCCAGGCTTGTACATATAAAGGCTTACACGTATACACGCTTACACGTGCACACATCCATCTCAAGAGCTTCACAATAATCTCATTTATGACAAAGGCATTGTGTGGAAAAATCACATGAAAGTTTCTCATTTTGTCAAGTCAGTTTAACAACTGGAAACATTTGTGAAATAATAATAATTAATGTAAATAAACATTATTACTGTTATTAATGTTATTTATTATGTAAATAAATGAACACGTTTTCCCCCCCTGCAAAGACACACACAATACATCTATTGCTCGGCTTTTTAGGGGCTTGCATGTCTCAGATCAAACTCATTTTAAGCTTTATCGGTGAGAATAACGTCAGCTTTCTAATTACAAGTGAGGAAACAAGAGAAAGCATAAATCTACAGAAAATGCCAGTTCAAATATAAAAGAGACGTATGCACTTATTTATTCGAAATACAATCTTTTTAATGACAACATTGACATGACTAAAGTAGGAAGATGCTGGTCACAGACTGTTGTAACTGCATGAGATATATCACATCTCCCAAACTGTCTTGCATTCTATGTATATATATATTGCAAATGCCATAGTACATGAATAATTTTGACCCTGAAAATATAAATCAGCTTTAATGTTCTGGCTTAGTCTGTTAGTATATACACATGAGTACACATCAATGTTGTACATTTCTGTCCATGCAGCAAAAAGCATCTCCAGGGAAAAAGTTTGCACTCAGATGTTTTCACTTGAGACTGCAAACAGAAATAGATATTAGTGGATGTTCTTACCCGTACCCCACATGAAACCTCTGACTGTTTCCCGTCCTCTCGTCTCCTCTTTCTGCCTCCGAGGGTCTTTCCACAGAAACCTTCACTGGCATCAACAACAGAGAGTCCGGACTTGATTTTTTGAGGCTCCAGAGATATTTGGAGCCAAAATAGTCCTGATGAACTTACGGGAGTGTTTTCTGCACAAAGTATCACGCAGACACAAGCATTTCCCTTTTTTAGCCCATCCCACTCTCAATCTCACCACACTGAGAATACAGGACAAGTGCACAAGATTCCAGCAGATTATCACACCAGGACCTTAATATGAAAGACAACTGTGTGAGGAAGGGGAGAGAAAGAGAACGAAGAGGAGAAGGATGGGGTGGGTGAGAGAGAGTGAGAGAGAGGAAAGTCCATTGTCAGTGATGGATGGATTGGGGCGGAGAGGGAGAGCGGTATAGGCTGGGCAATGTGAGATACATAACTGAGAGCTGGGAAGATGTAAACATCTTTCATTTTTCCCAGGAGCGGAGTGACCAATCCGACTGGAACATCCAGGTCTTATTTCATAATATGGGCAACTTTCATTGCGTCATATTGGTCATTGCATAACAAATGATTTTTACATTAGAGCTCCAAAAATGATTAACGGAACCACTATGTTTTGCTCACTGACTCACTATGTCAATGGTGCCACTCAAGTTTGGGAATTTTGCAACTGGGAAAGGATATCAGGACAATTCTGCAGTAAAAGACAAAGCCAATGTAAGCCATGTAAAGAATATCAAATCAATTCCATCCATTCGTGATTGTACATATGAACACTTTAATATGCATACATCTCAAGAGCTTCACAATATTTCAACATTGACAACATTTTGCCACATCCATCCCTTAAGTATGTATAAAAGTATTTAATTCTGTGATGCCAATAACAGGGCTATAAAAACTAATAAATAATCATAATAACAGTTATGATGATAATATAATGATTATTATAATAAATATTATTTCATATGTGATGTGTATTTGATATTTGTTTTTTCATATTTTAAAAAACAAAAAAAAATGTTTTTACTAATGATATTGTCATAAGTAAATATAATAATTATTAGATTTATTATTATTACTATTATCAAATTAATTGTTTAATTAATATTTGTTTATTTTTCTTCCAAATAAATAAAATGGAACCACAATTGTCTGCCTTTTACTTCTAAAGTTCTTGCAACTGGAGAAGGATATCAGGAAAACTCCAGTCATGTTGGAGCTGCGGCACATATATGGAGCTGATCAGAGCTCAGTTCTGCTCGGGGTCATGTCAGATCTTCAGTGTCCTGTGCAGTAAAGGAGAAAGCCAATGGATGAAATAAACATTTACGCAATGCAAAGTAATTCCAGTCAGTTCCATCTATTTACTTTGTGGTTTTGTCCAAGCCACGCACAAGGTTTAGGCCGTGCAACAGCTGATGGTGATGTATTCCTGCTTAACATCTAGGATGAGTCCTGAGAGGGTGACTGCAAACGAGTGACAGCTCCGGTGTGGGGTCCTGCCTAAAATGAATATAGCAAATGGCATGTCTGGTGTGAAACTCTAGACTGAATATTAAATGACAAAATATCACCACAAAAGAGAGAACAAGCAGCCGCGGTTCTTCTCAAAGTCTCAGAATCACACAATTAACTTCATGGAAAAACCTTTTGAATTAATATGACCATTTCAGCTGCATGATCTCAGTTTCACCTTGCAGACAGATTAACATATTAACAGCAGAATGTGTTTGTGACACACAAACTAACAGTCACAGGGAAGTTACTAACAGATGAAGGGCAGAGAAGGGTTGGGGGGTCACTTTTTTTAAGCAGTAAGCACATTTCAGCAGCCAGGCGCAGTAAGATACAGTTACAGAGCATGGTGACAGCAACAGGGCCTCTCCCTTCCCACATAAACATAAACAGCTTCCAAACACTCACACCACAAACCATTAATGTTGTCTGCCACTCACTATGATCTCGCTTTATGGTGTATGTATTGGCTTACGGTTCTCACTTGTCTGGTCCAAGTAAGAAGGGACACAACTTGCTGAGACCTCTATAGGCTGAAGTTTGTGTAAAATGTGTGATGATGTGCTTGTGGAAATATATTTCTATCACAGAACTATGTGTGCAGCATTTCTCGGTTAACTACATTAAAGAGGAATCTTTACAGGGCTTGTTAAGGATTATGCATGACTTGAGGTCTCCATTCTGAAGCAGTGTGGTTTTATAGCATAGTCTAAAATAGAATTTTGTAATTGAGTTGGATGCAAATGGCACAGCACTCATAAAATAACTTATCCAAAAATATTGTAAAAATATATATAATTTCAGGAGTTTTGTTCCTAGAAAACTGCTTCATTATATTTTATAATAATTTTAAGTGTGTGTGTGCGTGTGTGTGTTCATTTACTTTTTTGACTCAATTAATCAAAACTTTTATCGGATATTTTGTCATTAAGATTTTAAAACTAGAAACCTTTTTAGTAAAATTTTAATTTGTACGTGTTTATGTTCGTCCAGCAGAGGGAGACATTACACTACTTATTTTAATGTGTGCCATGAACTTTACTAGTATCGGTGTACATAAACATTTTTTTGCGAATTGTTTATTTATTTATTACAGTATAATACATACTTATAATCTACATCAGTAACATCACAAATTTAGAATTGGTGAGTGTGTAAGTAGGGGGAAAAAGAGAGAAATAGGATAATAATAAACAAACTGTTTTGAGTACAGGCACTGTTACAAATCCACTGCTGCTTTAATTAAAAGTAATGAAGATACACTGAATCCTCTCTTCAGATGGCCAAGGCAGGTTTCGTGCAGTGTCCTAGTGAGAATGAGCCAGACGTAGCCTGCTGTTTCTACTGTCTCAGAGAGCTGGAGGGCTGGGAGCTAGAAGACAACCCCTGGTGAGTTCCTGAAGCACACCTTTATAATGTATGGCCATTGTTATTCTGAGCACACCTCTTATTGTTTATTTCTCTATGTTACTAAACCTGAGATTGTAACAGTTGGCTTTGGGTGGAAAACTGGAAAAGATTTCACCACTTTTATTGACTGTCCTTTCATTAAGGTCTGAACATCCCAAGCGTTTCCCCAGTTGTGCCTTTCTTCAAATGAAAAAGACTTCTCACAAACTAACAGACATTGAGTATTTTCAGCTGGAACAGGAGCAGCTTCGCATCTACATTGTGTGAAATGCATTACTGGTGTACAGTCATGGACAGAAGTTTTGCCAGTGACACACATTTTGTGTTTTGCAAAGTTTGCCGCTTAAGATGTTGTGGTGTGCATTCACATTGTTTCAAGATTTTTTGTAGAGTGATCAGATGAAGTTTAAATAATTGCTAAAAGCTTAATTGGCCAAAAAAAAAAAAAAAACCTACACAAAATAATAAAATGCATTGTTTTTTGATCCTGAATTGGATGTGAATGAGTACTAGTCAAGTAAAATCACTATCATACTAAATAGGTTGTACTGATTGCTATAAAAGGAGGGAAGAAGCATTTCCAATCATTGTGTTCTTCTTAGCAATGGTTACTTTCAAAGAAACCTGTGCAGCCATCATCACTTTGCGTCAAAATGGCCTCACATGAAAGGAAATTGCTACAAAGAGTATTGCACCTGAAAGAATCATTTACCGGATCGTCAAAAATTGTGAAATTAAGAGTGATCAAGAAGTGGCTTGAAGATCATTACATTGATCATTACATTTGAACCTGAGGTCAGTCAAAAGCAGAAGCCCACAAATTGTGATCAATTCTGAGAACTAATAAGTCAAGAATGGATCCCCATCAGTCAGGATTTGGCCCAGAAGCTAATATCCAGCATGCCAGAGAGAACTGCAGAGGTTATGAAGAATAAGGGTATAAAACACTATATATTAACTCATTATATTTTTTTAGCCAATGAGAGCCTTTAAAACTGATCTTATCATTATTTTTCAGTATACCATAGAAAAGTAATCAATAAATACTGAAGCAGCAAATGTTGCAAAACACAGAATTTGTCACTGCCAAAACTTTTGGCCATGACTGTACACACACATAGTAGTCTACCAGCATAATATGGCATGTTAATTATATATTTTATTGGTACTATTAATAAAATATATAAGTATAAATTAACTTATTTCCTGTGACCCATTTTCCTCTGAGGGGGAAATCGGTTAAATTATACATGGATTTTAAATAATTTTAATTGTATGCTGTGTTTGAACAACACCGATAAATATATAGATATATAATTATTATTTATATATTTAGCCACTGATTCCTACAGCTTTGGACTCTTTTGAGAGGCAATGTGTGAGTTGGGAAACATTCCTGTACCACCTTTGACTCCACATTCAGTTCCTGAAAATGAGGACCATAGGTTTTAGTGGTTTAATAAAATATCTAGAAGTATTCAACACTATTCTTGCTCAACTTGCCACATTTTCTCTTTTGTGAGACCTTCTTCCATCCAAACTTGACCCTGGGCAGATGGCCCTGAGACCCTCCCTCTCAATATCAACTGTTGCCCCATAACATCTGTCACTGTAGATGGTATGGAGTTGGGGAAAACCAAGTCTACCACTGGAGGGCTCATTGGGCTCTGGTACTGAGGATTGCCAGTGTTTTGAGATGCAGAAAGTAAAGAAACAAGGTCTGTTAGGAAATTTGTTCTTCTGTGAATCCTATGCCATACTTTGAAATAAAATGTAAGGCATTCTTTAGTGATAACTGTGTAAACAGCTTTAGTTTGTGTGTATGTGTGTTTGGGATGGGGTTGGCGAGGGATTAGAGATGCTATCCCATCTCCCCCTTCCTATGCCCTGGATTACTGTCTAATGCAACACTCTGGACACTGAGCCCCGATCAACTGCTTAATTCTCCTTTATCCACTCGCAACAGAGCAAATAGAAAAATAAGACATTAAAAAAAAGATGATGTAACACTCATGTAGAGGAGAAGCTCAGAGGAGACCCCTTAAATTTTCAAAATAACAATGGTCTTACGGTTTTGATTTCGCGGAGTTGCATCATTTCGTGGAAGTTTCTTTTTCAAAACTTGTAAATGTTGAATTGTCCAGCAGCTCCCCGCTCCTGGCCATATGCATGCAGGCGCTGTAGACATTTTGGATTTGTTAAGTCTGTTAATAGTTCAGTTAGCATTAACAATTAGTTTTCTGCCTTTCAGCTGTAGTAATTGGCATGCCTACATCACATGAGCACCATGAAAATATATAATATTGGTGCACAGTCCATCACTTCCTGTCTGATCACAGGGAATGACAGGTGTCCACACTCCACACTGACTGGGGCTTTGCCTCTCAAAATGTGGCATATGGACAAACTGACAGATGTTCCCAACAGAAAGTTTACAACCTGAGAGCACCATTGGGGCCCATCTGTTGCTGTGCGCGGGTCCTCCCCCTCGGCTCTCCTCATCTTACACCAGAAGAGGCTCCGCCACACACCCCTACCTCACCTCCGCTCAGCATCCCCTCCTTTCATAATTCAACTCCCACCCCATTCAGCCTTTATGACACACTGAGCCAAATTAATGCTGAGCGACTCACCTGGAAGAGCGTAAATTAGCTCATGCAGGCCAGACGACCAAACAAATACTTATTCTACAGACAGACTGTTTAAACATTTGTTTTATTAATTAATTAATTTATTTATTTATCAAATGTATGTGACAGCCAGTAATTAACAAACCATACATGTATGCACACTAAGGTTTATCTACTCTTAAAAGAAAATAGAAACTTATTCCTGTCTTGTTAATGTATTTGTATTAATGTGATAGTAGTAGAATAATTCTAATGTTAGTTTAAGCATTATTCATTAAATTAATAACTAAATTATATTAAATATAGAAACTAATTATATTGCATATAAACTGTGTGTGTGTGTGTGCGTGCGTGTGTGTCTGTATTTTCTAATTTGGCCAAATTCATCAGTAAACATTTTATTTATGCCAACAAGTTGATGTTAAACAGTTAACATAAAACAGTCTTGTTTTTGATGGTCAGAATAATATTTGTTGACTTATTTTGTGAATTGCCAAATGAATAGTGCAGTTATGAAGTGAACATATAGCACTTTAAGATTTTTCCATACAGTGACCCACTCTGAAACCTCCATCATTCTCTGCTGAGTTTCTCCATTTAGACTTATGAAGGGCACCTGTACATTCAGGCTTATACTGTATAGCATAAATAGATGATTACACATCTCTCAATTCTCTTTGTGACCTTTCCCCTCCCCTTTTCCATTTCTTTCTTACTTTTCCCATCCATTTGTCTTTTACTCTCCATTACTTTGCTCTGCAATGAGTGTGAGCTAACTGCAGGCTCTCTCTCACACAGTCGGGCCCTCCTACCTTGCTTTCTTTTTGTGCCTTTTTTCCATAGGGACCCCCATCTGTCCCTCCTCTCCAGCCATTGTGGGGGCTCAAAGCCGGGCCACCTCCACAATACAGTGGGCGTGTAGAGGGGGGAGACAGCGTAAACATGACAGCATCCCCATCCTATTAGAAGCTCTTTAACTTTGACAACCCAGCACTCTCACAAAGCTCTGAGTAGACTAGTCTTGCCTCACAATGTCACTTAAATGCTCTGTTCCACCCTTCTGTGAACTCTAACCTCCTTTTACCTTTCCTCTGCTCTGGATCATCATTGAATTTGGCTCTTACTGTCGCTCTTTAGTATGATCTGAGCTCACTGGGCAGGTGCACACCGTCTGCTGTTCTGGAAACTGTCTGTCTGTCTGTCTGTCTGTCTGTCTGTCTGTCTGGCAATCAATCTATCTATCTGTCAAGCAATCAATCTATCTGTCCATCTATCTGTCTATATGTCTGTCTGTCTGTCTGTTCATCCATCCATCCATCTTGTAGATTCATCATTTCTTCCTCATCTTTCTCCAAACCTCCTCCTCCCAGTTTCCTCGTCCAGTTGCCTTCTAGCATAAGTCACCTATCAGTTTCATTGTACTCCTGTTCTGTACCTTGACCTCCCCGTTCTCTGGCCTATCCAGTGTGTTTGTGCAAGTGTGTGTGATGTGACTCATGAGGAGGAGGATCACAGCGTTAGCTGAAGCTTAAAAGCAGGGGATTACGGCAGCACAGACACTGATTAAAGCCTTCCAGCCTCCTATGGCCCCATTAATACAATCTTAATCACAATGCTTTATCCCCATCTCCCCCCTATGGATCAGGACCTTTCATTTAGTGGGAGACTGCGTTGTTTGGCCAATGGATTAGTGCCAGAGAGACAAAAACACTGGGGAGGAGTGAAAAAGGTTTAAAATCACAACTACATGCAACTTATGTAATTACCTTGTGCAGAAAAGGAAGATTTGCTATTGCCCCAAAAAGTATTTGAACACTGTATAGCCACTCTTTAAGAAATATGTGATTACATGACTTGCAGAAAATGTATTAAAGTCTGAAATGATGTTTAACAATTTGGAGTCAAAGTGATTTTTTAGTGGATGTTTGAAGTCAGTTCCCTTCAAGTTCACACAGGTTTTTAGAGTTACCACAAGTGTAGTTCATCAACTATGTTCAGATAAGTCTAACAATCGTACATTTCTGTTCAATTCTACATACAATATGTATTTTGAAGTGTACTGTTTTATAAATGTAAATGTAAATTTTGTGAATTGATAAAGTTGAAACGTGTTTATTTATATAAATGCTACTTATTTAGAAATTGTATTCATTGATGAAATGAAATTAATAAATTTATTTTAGATTAAAATGGCTAAAATGGATTTGGGCCACTGCATCCGATAATCATCTGTCTTATTCACCTGACGTGGTCACAGGCAGAATAAATCCTTTGAGCTATGGCTGTATTAGAATAAGATTTAAAATTAATTTATGGTCTTTTAAGGTCTTAAAAAAACATCACACTAAGATAGTAATATTCTTCTAATATTTTTTTTTTTTTACTTTGTATGGGTATTTGCTGTGGCACAGAGGTCACAGCAATGACCATCTGCCCTATAGAGAAATGCTACAATCTTCACATGCCTTTTCATTATTGCTAGCACATTTCTCTGTGCCTTCTCATCTGTTTTCAAAAGATATGTCGACAGCAGCTGACAACTCTGAAATCGTTGTCTTATTTCAGCCCTGCTGAGTTCTGCACAGACGGCTGATGTATTTGCAATGAACAATGCCAAAGACAAAGACTGTTAAAACATTTTGTATAGTTTGTATAACTTCTGTGGGCAGTAAATTGCATTGTTGTATGAGTACTTGCAAAGCCACAGTTAAAGGGACATCAGCTACAGGTTAAAAGTCATATTTAGATTTAATTTCTCATAATTTGATCTCACTCACTTTTTTCCCCGAATGCTCTTGACAGTGCAGCTTGAAAACCTTCACTTGACTCCATCTATTCTGTCCTTCCCTCATCTTCGG
>NW_020528731.1:30000-38301 GCF_003368295.1 Carassius auratus
GCCCCCTTGAAACCCTTCAGATGAAGCAAGTGGGTGGCCTCCAATGAGCCGTAGGGCGGACTGGGAAGTCCCGGTGAGGGATAAGTAATGGGGTGACCCTGAGGACCACCAATTCCTGGAACCCCGCACTTTTCATCCAGGTTGTTGAACAGCATGGATGAGGGTTCAAGTTGGAGGCAGCCGGCCACGAGGTTGCTGGTAGGTTGTGAAAGCCCCTTGCATAGCATCTCCACAAAACCAAGGCTCTCGGTTGACTGGCCACTCTCCAAAACCTCCGACAGCGCCCAGATGTAGTTGCGGGCCAGCCGCAGGGTCTCAATTTTGGAGAGCTTCTGGGTCTTCGAGTAACAAGGCATTACGCGCCGCAGACTGTCCAAAGCATCGTTCAGCCCATGCATGCGAGAGCGTTCCCTGGCATTGGCCTTGACTCGTCGGGCATGGAAACGCTCTTGTCTGGCTTTGGTCATTTTCTTCTTTTTAGGACCTCTTCGCTTGGGTGCCTTTTCACCGTCGAGACCCACCTCTTCCTCTTCCTCCTCTTCCTCCATATCCTCACTCCCAATCTCTACAGGTCTCCTGTGTAGCGGATAGTGACCAATCTCAGGTGTCTGGTCACCATCCGGTGAGCTGAGGTCTTCCTCCATCCATCCAAGGGAGTTGACTAGCTCAGTCACATCCCCTGGTTTTCCGTAAGGTTTGGTCATCATTGTGATCTGAGGGCACATGAAAAAGATTTGTGAGTACATTCAAATCAAAATTAAGCCTTATTTACAACTCCATGGGTTTAGATATTCAGAGCATGACTGAATTGTGCACCTCACACTAGTTAAGACCCTCATAATGGAGAGACTTGACAGACAGCAAGATTATTTTGATGATTATTATATAGCTTACAGCTCTATAATTCCATTTCTTCTCTCAGTTTTAATGCTCCATCTAATGGAAAGACTTTCTGTATGAACCCTTTGATTTCCGCAGTCATTTTGGAGACGCTGTCAAATCTGGGACACGACTGGATTTAGTCCACAGATAAAGCGCTCGGATTTAATTTGAGGGAAGCCTGTAAACCGGAATCAACAAACACAGGACCAAGCCACACTAATACTAGAAAAGTGTTGAATTTGATTTGTTTGAAAGACATCTGCATTGTCTCTAAATATGAGTTTTTGCCACAGAGATTTGTCAGCGTCCTAACACGTATTCTTGCGCTGATTAATAGCCTATTCTATTTGTTTTCTTTTAAAACTAGGGCGAGCTTTTTAGTGAAATGTTGAGATTCTAAGTAAAGTTACATTCAATTGTGCCGTTCACAAACATTCGTGGTATTCGTGCATTGGTGCGTGTTTGGTATTCCTTTATAAGTAGCCTACAACGCAAAAGTTTGTTCTAGCCTAATGAATAAAAAATAAATTTATTTATCGGCATTGATGATGATACATTAATAATAATAATGATGATGATAATAATAATAATAATAATAATAATAATAATAATAATAATAATAATAATAATAATAATAATAATGCCTAAGTTAAATTGTTTCCTGAAAATAAAATAAAAATAGTATCTAAAAATCTAGATGGAATCTAAAATTTTCTTCTAAAATGTTTTTTTTTTTCCCCTATGTTTACGCTCTGTTATTTTACTTAATGGGGCAGAAAATAAACTATTTATTGCCATTAAAGTGAAATTACTGAACCTACACATAGGAGCCTGATGAAAATGCTCACTTTATAAGAAAATTTCAAACGGCACTTAGAGGCTTTTGCATCTGAACTCTTCATATATACACAAACACAGATTACCTTTTCATTCAGTTATTAAAAAACAAGAAATTAATATATATAAGCCACAGAATTTTTTTTTTTATCTGAATGTTGTAATAAATCCTGAAATAATAATCTATTCGATTAATACATGCATTAGCCTACTACAGTATCTTTAAAAAGTAACTTTGGTAGCCTAATTTATTAAAAACAACCGTACCTTAATGTAGCTCCTGGCGTCGCTTCAATAAAAGTTTTTAAAAGGTGGTCAGAAACCGTGAACGCACTGTTAAAATGTTTAAAAGAGTTGGTGTAAAAACAGAAAAACAAAGTTCCAGACTCCCCGCTGATGGTTTGTGTGTGTTAACAGTCCGTCTGCGCCAGTGCAGGTCCGTTAGCTCTCCATTGGTGCGTCAGAGCGTGTCGTTTGCCTAACTGAGGCGCATTGACTCCCGGCTTTGACTTTCTAGAGATGCTCATAAGCTCCGCCCACAAGCCCCATACCCCCTCCAGCTGATCCGAACGCGCGTGGCGCGCTCGTGGCCAAAAGTTTCACGACTTAAGTGTGTGAATTTATCCCCGAGCTTTGTGTCTGAGTGTTGGCAGTTCTGTAAAGGGCACGATGCGGCTTCCCTTATACATTATCCTTATAAACCTGGTAAGGTGAGAGGCTTTGCAATGCATTTGTCATTTGTTGGAGAGAAGAAGATTGCAAATGTCAACAGTATTTGGGTCAATGACGTGTAAATAGATAGGCTATGTATTTTAATCTATTACGTTATTCAACGTGTAATTCAATGTAGAACACGTATTTCAATTGTTATTTTATACTGTAGGGTTATAAAATACATGTCTGGAGGAAGTTTCATTAAAAGGCTTTACATTTTTGAAGCAAGAAATGTTGGCATAGTATTTTATTGTTATTTAAGAATTTTTTTTGTTTTGTGTTAAATCATGGTTTATACTAATTAAGTAATCAATCTAAGTGGTGTAATTAACTTACAGTGAGTAATTTTAAACTTAAAATATAGAAAACACTTTTAGACTGTCACCTTTATTAATAAAAATAAAATTAAAAAAATCAAAAAAAGAACTAGGCTATTTTTATTATTGAATTGATTGCCAACAACAGCACATTATTTTCGTTTACTGGATTGTAATACACCAGATGATTTGTAGACTTTTCCTAATTGAAAATAGCCTATCATTGAGACTCTAAATCACTCTCCGCTTTTCTTTCGTGACCTAACGTTTCTGCCCCAATAAAGCCCGCTCAGTGCTGTATTAATACCCCTGAGCCCTATTTGGTTTATGGCGAGGTCAAACATTGGTCTTAACTCTAATTACAGTAGTCTAGTGTACAAAGACGCGCGTGCGTCCCAGTAAATGATTGTGACAGCTTGGTGCAGTGTGAGCAGGTGTGTTGTTCACCCGTTTCATTCATTCGCTCCGTCCGCTCATTAGCGCCCCTCTGCCCACCAAAACATAACGCTCAATAACTGCTGGATTAATCAAGCCAAAACGGTTTTGTTTCGCTAAGATAACTCACTCAGCCGCAGTGGCGCCTGCAGGTGTACAGCTGTACGCACTGTGCGTACCATGAGCGCTCAGACTGACCTGATCGAGATCTTCGAGATATACGATATACGCACTTTCATGAGATCGGGTTAGACTACAACAAATCATTTGTTGCCTATTTCATGACAATGTTTTACATTCAATCTACCTGTAAAATGTATAGTGAAAAGTACTACTATAAAGCGTCTGGAATGCAATAAAGTAATTTTCAAAACTGCTTTTAAAGCATTTGCTGCATGAAATCAAAGGCTAATAAATAATTCACATATCAGACAAAATTGCGTTGCAACAAGTCCTTTAAATTTGAAGGTATTCAGAATAGAGCAACATACAAATCTGAAAATAAAAATAGCAGTTATACAATTACAGGACAAAGTTTTACAAATATGGCATTATAATTAGAGTTTTATTTTTGAATTATACATAATAAAACTCAAATTATAATTGGGCCTTATTTAGGCTTTTCCTTATTTGAATATTTTAAACATCCATCAATTATAGTGATAAAAAGAAGACAAATAACTGGACATACCTTTAGAGAGAAATGCATAGGATTACATGATGATAGAGTTTCTATTTTCTTATTTTTTTATTAATTTTTTTATTAATTCATTTTAGAGTAGTAATTTAAAGCTTTATACAGTTTTAGCATGTATGTGAGGCAATTCGCTGAGTTTCGGTTCATCATTGTGAAGCGCTCTTGCTCAAGACCAAGATGACAGAAAGCGTTTGTTTTCTTTATTTTATAAAAGCACAATGTTTTGTTTATATTATGAGTTCACAGAAATAAAAGTATACCCTTTACAGTGTAGAATGATGTATTACACTTACCTTTATGGGCAAAAATGACTGCTTATTTTAAGATGTTTCCACTGTTAGAAAAAAATGCAAGTGATCGCACTGGTGCCTCTAATCGACTTCATCCAACTCTGTTTTGTTCTCTGGTTTCATCTGTGAACATGCTCTTTTGTTGCTTTTAATCCCTATATATATATATATATATATATATATATTTATAATAAAATAACTCTGTACATACCCTCAGAAGAAATACTGCAGGCTCCCCTGCTCAGCTGTGCATTCTGCGCCCGAGAGCGATTTGCTCCATGAAGTACTCTTATTTGAAAATATTTATTGGACTTTATATCATATGCAACAGATACTTAGGGCATCTTGTAATTTTCAAACGTATAATTATGTAAACAACACGTGATATATCACAAAAATTTTAATTTCAGAACTTTATCAATGTGGACTCCTATTTAATGTTCCACGAATGAAAACGACGTTGTGAAGAATGACGTAGGGCAGGCGACACATTTTCTTTAAATATATTGCCAAGTTTTTAACTTTGCGTTGGGTTCTGGCACAACATTTAAAGTCTACCTTTTGTAAAAAGAAAAAAAGAATATATAACATGTTAAAGTTAAAGTTGCTGTGAGAAATATACCTTATTCAACAGATAGCTTATCTTTCCAACACAGCCTCGTTTTCATGCAAGAAATTTAAGTTGTGTCCACCCTGAATAATGTACATTTATTCACCAATCAATCAAACTGCTCTCTCTTGCATCAGATTTTTTTTTGTCTATAAATATATTTATACTAATATACTGACATAGTAAAATACATGTTCTTTTTAAGTTGTCACTTAAAGTGAAAAAAGTTAAGTTTAGCCCTGTATATATACCAAATAAAATTATATGCATTTTTCAGCATTTATGAAGTTTTCCCTCTTAAATTGATAAAGTTTGACTTTGTTTGGCAAAATGGGGCTACACATTATGTGTTTATGCACAGTAGGGGCTCTATTGTAGTAGTGTGCTATTGACTGTGGGTCTTCAGGTCACACGTGTCCTCACACTGATCCCATTGTATGCACCAAGTGTGCACATCTGTGGCCAAGACTAGACAGTTTGCTCACACTCTCTCTGCAAAAACTTTTATAACACTTAAAATTAATTTTCATTCCAAATGTAATGTAGATCAGAGAATGACTATACCTTTAAATAGTTTGAAATGGAAAAGTGATCCACAGTGATCTAATGATAAAACACAAATTGTTAAGATTTTTTTTTAAATATTGTATTTATCATTTATGATTGCTAGCCAGCATTTATAATTGGTATAGAGGTTCACTTAGATAGTTAAAAGTTTAAGTCAAGCCGGACACTGGTGAATGAACAGATGGGCTTAAGTGATGCGTCTGCTGCACCAGCGCTCAGGCGCCAGTCGCCTGCCTACCATAATCTCTCGTGCGACAACACAATCAACACAATAGAACAATATCCATACCGCTAGTTCACTCGGGTGATGCTTCTTTCCTTTCACACAAAGGAGGAAGGTTTCCACTTGGCGGCATAGAAATGATGTTAAAATCTATGCACTGATGAAGATAGGAACCCTTTGCTATGGGAACAATCAACAATCAATGTCCAATTAATCATGAAAGAAATCTTGAAAGAAAACAGCCACAAACTTAAGTAAAGAAAAAAAAAGCGTGAATATTCTCCCTTTAAAACTCATTTTCAAGTCACTGAGAATCTATTTCTGAGAAGTTAGCCTTCAGATTTTCGGTTTGTGTGAAGGTCATAGAAAGGGTAACATGCTTAAGTGTGTTCAGAGTGGTATACTGTCCCACATGAACCAGGGATCACATGTGTGTCAACAGTATGTACACCTATAGTAACTGTGTCATGCTTCCCCAAAGATCCCAGGGTAACCCTGCTTCTCCACAAAATCAGCTCCCACGAGTGTTTCACAATGCTGTGTCACACCTGCAACCTGTATTGGGAATTACTGTGTTGTGCCCAAACTCTGCTCCCTTGTGCCCTACAATCAGTCAGCCTACTCAGGGACCAAGGCCTGCTGCATTTTCTAGTCCACCTCAACCAGAAGTGAACACTACAACCACAAGAGACCATTTACTACTTTTTACCATCTGACCTGAACACTGAGAGTTTCGTGAGGCTTACTTAAGTGTTCGTGCAGTGGGTCTTCATGGAAAATCTGTGAATGCAGAGCCACGAGACCAGCGGTATACTCAATAGACAACCTCCTGTTGAGACAGTTTAGAGTTCAAATTATATCCAGAAGAACAGCACACAGAACTCCCATGACCTCTTTTTTTGTTTGGAGTGACAGCTTCACTCCCCTAACCCCCTCTGCCGTCCTTTGCACTTACGTTTCTGCACTTATTCAGAAAGCACTGATCGGACTTGAAGATATTTCACAAAATGAATCATTAAAACAATACTTTTAAGAGCCAAGTGATAATTTTAGTTCACAAAATTACAGAATTTCTCCATAAAGATGGTTATTCAGAAGAGTTCAGTTCATTGACTATATAGTTTCATACATCCGAAAAATTAATTTTAATTTCATTCTATTACAGTTTCTTTTTTTAAATCAAATAAATGCCAGTGGTTGGTGGAGCATAAAAGAAAAATCTATAATACGGCATTTTTCTAGTTTTTACTATAATTAGTTCCTATTTGTTGTCGTCACTGTAGTGATCCTAACTATATTTGTGCCATATATAAATATCACACTGTTGTGAAAGAATATTCCTGGACAGTTGATTTAACCTTAGGCCTCAACTGGATATATGCAAACAATAACCATAAAAAAAAATATGCGTATGATATTTGTTTTATATATATATTTATACAATTACATCTGACAAAACCACATAGGAAAAGTATTCTGAACTAGATTTTTAAATTATTTGTCACATTTTTGTCACATTTGCGAACCAGTTGCAGCTGGAGCTCTGCTATAAAGTTTTTGGCTGAATGCATTACACCAAAAAAAAAAAAGGAAAAAAGCACCAAATCTTCAGCAGATACCTGGCAAGCCAAACAGACTAATCAAGCGCATCCACCCCCTGTCAACACATCAACGACAGTTAGTAGGACCGCGTCTCCTTAAGCACACCAGCGATGACTTAGCGTTGTTTACTCTAGCTGGCTTGTTGGGATGCTGTTATAGTTCCCTTGGTTGAGAGTCTTCTCTGTGCCAAAAACCCCACACACCCACAACTATTGCCACAAGTGAGTTATCCTTTTTTGCAGTCCCAAGGGACCTGTTTGGAGTGGGAAGGGGGATTCGTTCGTCTCACTGACAGATGGGTCCTTGTTTCTGTCTTTCCCTCCCTCACTCCCTCTCTCCTGAGCTCAGACACAGACACACTTGCTTAGACTGAGATTGAACGAATACAATAGGAATTAAAGCCATGCACACATGCTCCCTCCATGTCTCCTGAAAGCTGAGCCCCTTGTAATAATTATAAAGCAGGGGTCTGTTTGGGTGATGGGGGCTTGGCTGTTGGGGAAAACTTAGATAAAAATTTGGACTTAATGACTTTTTCTAACTTTTTTTGTTGAAAGTTCAGAAACTATTCAACCAAATAAAGTTTCGAAACACAGACATAAATGTTCAGTGTCTTCGAAATAACCAGTTTTTGCCATGGAAGAGCCATTCAGTTATTTAAATAACCCTTTTTTGTCTTAGTGTGAAGAATGTTTTTCCGCTAGATTACACTAGTGTCTTCTGTAAAGCTGCTTTTTATCTTAACATCGACACTGCGATTTAACTGATTTAAATCAACATTGAACTGATTTGAGCTGAATAATGACTCTATTCTTCTGCAGCCTTTTTTCTTTTCTTTTTTAGCATTATTATTGAATTTAACAAAATCAACATTGTTATTGAACTGAACTGAATCAACTTTGAACTGACTGGGCTGAACAACAACACTATTGTCTTCTGTAGAGCCGCATTTCCCTGAACGGAACAAATTTCATAATTGAAAGGTTTAATGGATGGTCTTCATCTGTTCCAATAAGAAACCTTTGTTTTTAAGAGTGTACATGTCCAAAATAGATTCTGGAAACTGAATTGTATTCCCTTAAGAGAATAATAGAGAGTAAGAGTGTGTCTGTGTTTTAAAAAGATAT